>NC_069505.1:239391901-239449401 GCF_027579735.1 Bombina bombina | reverse complement strand
TGGGCTCCTGCAAATAAAGCAAGGAATGGGTGGAATTTGGATATTGAAAATAATTGTATTAAACAAGGTGCTATTTTTTTTAAACATTTACACTTGGTTGACATATTGGCCTCTATCACAATCTATTGACGATTTGCTCTAAAACACATATTTTACTTTCTGACCAAATTGGGAGCCAAGTTTCTCAAGTGATAACAAAGCTATATCGTTTCAATTGTTAAAAACCTGAAGCAAAGAGTTTTTAATTGAAAATCTACACAAAGGAGGTCTCCACAAAACTGACACAAACACTAGCCCATTCACACATCTTAAAGGGACGGTCAACACCAGAATGTATGTTGTTTTAAAAGATAGATAATCCTTTAATTACCCATTCCCCAGTTTTGCTTAACTAAAACAGTTATAATAATACACGTTTTACCTCTGTGATTACCTTGTATCTAAGCCTCTGCAGACTGCCCCTTTATTTCAGTTCTTTTGACAGACTTGTATTTTAGCCAATCAGTGCTCACTCTGTAAATTTACGTGCATGAGATCAATGTTATCTATATGAAACACATGAACTAACACCCTTAGAGGCAGCCTTCAAGGTCTAAGAAATTAGCATATGAACCTCCTAGATTTAGCTTTCAACTAAGAATACCAAGAGAAAAACGCAAAATTGGTGATAAAAGTAAATAGGAAAGTTGTTCAAAATGCCATGCCCTATTTGTATCATGAAAGTTTTTTTTTGACTTGACTGTCCCTTTAAGGTTACAGGAACACTTTTTTCATGTAAACCCTTTCTTCACTATGCACAGTAAATCCTCATTTTTATGTGTGACATTCATCTACGGTCATCCCCATATATCTCATGAGATCACAGCAAAGGCAAAGCATGACCTCAGCACTGCTGATGCTGATTGGATATTGTACTTTTTTTTTTTTTTTTTCCAACTTGCTGCTGGACAGCAGCTGAAGTATAACTGTTTATTGGTGAACTGAAGAAATTTTGAGGTAAAATATCTTCATTTTTTACATAGAAATGTTGTGATATTTTCTAGTCAGTTTTTTGCAGTTATGCTGCAGCACTTTCAAGTTATTTAGCATATGAGTATTATGTCCCTTTAATGAGTTCAATGGAAACTGATTATAATTTAAACATTTCAGCTTCCATTGATTATTATTATTGTTATTATAGGTTATTTGTAGAGCGCAAACAGATTCTGCAGCGCTATAAACATAGGCGGAATACAAGGAAACATTTATAGGGATCAGACGGGTAGTGGGACCTGCCAAGAGTTGCACTGTTGTAGTCAGCTCTAAAGAAAGTGATCTACAAAAAGCATGGTTCTTAGGCTTACATGCTAAGGGGGTTCAAGGGGATAGCAATGGTGGAGAGGAACTGGTATAAAGAATGGTTAGTGTAGGTTGTATGCATCCCTGAACAGTAGAGTCTTTAGGGAGAATTGGAAGCTTTCAAAACTAGGGGAGAGTCTTGTAGAGCGAGACAGAGAGTTCCACAAGATGAGTCAGTCTGGTGAAGTCCTGTAAATGGGAGTGTGAGGAGGTAACAAGAGAGGAGGAGAGTAGGAGGTCATGAGCAGAGATAAGGGGACAGGAGGGAGAGTATCTGGAGACAAGGTCTGAGATAAAGGTGGAAGTGGGAGGATTTAGCCAAGGACTGAATGTAAGGAGTGAAAGAAAGATATGAGTCAAGTGTGACCCCAAGACATCAGGCATGCTGGGTAGGGGTAATGATGGAGTTGTCGACAGTTATAGAGAGATTGGGGGTGGAAATTTTGGAAGAAGGGGGGGAAATTAAGGAGCTCAGTTTTGGAGAGATTTAGCTTGAGGTAGAGAGAGGACATCCAGGAAGATATGTGAGAAAGACAGTTTGTGACACGGGTTAGCAAGGAAGGAGATAGGTCTGGTGCAGAGAAGTAGATTTGGGTGTCGTTGGCATACAAATGATATTGGAACCTGTGGGACTTTATTAGGGAACCTAATAATGATGTGTAGCTTGAGAAGAGAAGGGGACCAAGGACAGAGCCTTGCGGTACCCCAACAGAAAGTAGTGACGGGGTAGAGGAGGCCCCAGAGAAGGCTACACTAAATATATGGTTTGAGAGGTAGGAAGAGAACCACGAGAGAGCTGTGTCACACATGCTGAAGGATTGGAGGGTTTTGAGCAAAAGAGGGTGGTCAACAGTGTCAAAGGCTGCGGACAGATCAAGGAGGATAAGCAGAGAGAAGTGGCCTTTTGATTTTGCTGTAAGTAGGTCATTGGTTACCTTAACAATTGCTGTCTCTGTGGAGTGATGGGGACGAAATCGAGATTGCAGTGGGTCAAGGAGGGAGTTTAATGTAAGGAAATTGGATAGGCATGCATATACTAGCTTTTCGAGAAGCATTGCAGCAAGAGGGAGTAGGGATATAGGGCGGTAGTTTGGTTGGGATGTTGGATCAAGAGAAGGTTTTTTGAGGATAGGTGTGACCAGTGCATGTTTCAGAGATGAAGGAAGTATACCGGTGCTGAGGGAGAGGTTGAAAATGTGTGTGAGTATAGGGGTAAGGGTAGAAGAGAGGCAGGGGAGTAGCTGTGAGGGGATAGTGTCAAGGGGACAGGTAGTAAGGTAAGAGCGCAGTATAAGTGCAGAAACGTCTTCCTCTGTAACGGGAGAATTAGCTAAATTTATGGCTATGTGGGTTGTGGTTGATTGCAAGCGTTTGAGGGGGTAAGAGAATGTAAACTGGGGGAGGAGCTTATGTAAAACATAAACGGAAAGTATGTTTGAAAAACAGAAGCTGGTATTACTTTACATCAACAGGAACAAACTTGAGGAGCATCGATAGTAGATAAATAAAACTTGACTTTTATTTAGTATAAATTTAAAAATGTGCAGCATACACTGGTGCCCATATCGTTAAGGGAACAGCTTATGCATTTTGGGGTCTTGCCATACGCATAGCTGGCAGCCAGCTATGAGTATGGCAAGAAGCTGAAACACGTAAGCTGTTCCCTTAACAATATAGGCACCAGTGTATGCTGCATGTTTTTAAATTTATATTAAATAAAAGTCAAGTTTTATTTGTCTACTATCCAATGCTCCTCAAGTTTGTTCCTGTTGAATCTTTGGCCTTTATCCGGACCTGACACTATCCCTATAGAACTGCTGCTATCTGGAGTTACCTTGTACAGCGAAGGACCGGTGAGTGCTATACCCCCTAAAGCCTGCCACCGTGAGTGACGTCATCACCCGGCGCAGAGTTTGGACTGCCCAAAATGATGTTGCGGAGGATCCGTGTGGCCGTGAGAGAAAGTGGCTTGTTGAGCAGGAGCAGCTCCAAGTGAATACCGGCTGAAAGGAGCCTCAGGACGGGTGTAACCAGGGAGTCAAAAGTGCTCTCAAGGTTTCCAAGCATCATCCGCTACTCAAAGCCACCAAGTGGGGTTAAGCTGCTTAGTAACACTGTCTGTACACCAGTGCATACAGGCTGTTATGTTATCTTGCTGCAAAGTTCATATGTGAAAAGTGGCAATTACATGTAATAATCAATGGACAGCACAGGATTCCGCTGGACTTAGGTGCACCCAGTGTCTCCCTAACAGGAACTTTTTCATTACTTTACATCAGACAAAACATTTCAAACTTTCATGGCTCAAAGTTAACCTTAGAGAAGTAAGAAAATTACTATTTTAGCTTAGCTACTACTATAATACAATGAGCTGTTTCTCTCAGCAAATGGACTTGACTACTACAATCCCTTAGTACTTGAAATGATAAAAAACAATCAATCCCCCAGAGCTATTTTCTTATTTGTTCTACATAATCCTTATAGTGCATAATGACAGTAAAACATATTTCCTTACTTGTTATTGCAGTCTTGCAGGATTTTATCACAGTGAAGCTCCTTTTCTGATTGGATATAGTTGTAATGTTTACAGTATAGTCAGTATAATATTTTAAGTTTGTCAAATTTAAATTCAGGTTTCCAGAAATGCAGTTACTTTGAACGATTGCATTTATTGAAGTTGTCTCTGTACCCACTATAAGTTCAAACTGGTCAAATAAACCATTAGGGCACTGCCATTCAAAGATAAGGATCGGCTGCGCAAGTTCGTTTCTACAGTTAAATGAAGGTACGGCCTCTGGAACTTGGAAAAAGAGAAATTAAAATGTTATTAAACAAACACAAGAATAAACATTATCAACTAGACTGAAACTTTTTTAAAAGAGCACTCTAAATAGTGTTACATAATCTGCGGGGAACTATCTATATCAAAAGAATTATTTTATCAAATTATAAAAAGAATTAATTTGGTACAGGAAATTTATTTAAAATCACTTTTTGATAGCATTCTAATTGAACAAGGACATTTGGCTAGAATTTAACACACCCCCATGAATTAGAAGATAACAAAAGCATGTGTCCAGGATCTACCTTTTAACAGGAAATCACCTGGGGGCTTTGTAAACAGAACAGAGACACAATTTAATGAAAGCTAAAAATTGTTGTTGGGACCTTATCTTATAGACACAATTCAATGGAAATTAAACATTTGTCCATGACTCATAAGATAACAATGTAAATTATCTTGGATCACATGTGTCCAAAGATTACGAGTTGGCCAGGAAGAACCCTGCAGTTTTGTAAACACAGAACAGAGAGAACTGTGTTCCAACTCAAAAGATGGAGTCCAATTGTCTAGAAACTATTGTGAATAAACTTACAAACTCATGAGCCCTCATTCATATGTTAATGAGGTACCTACTATTCTAAATGACACTCCCTAATATGAACTGTAGCAACCTTTATAAGAAATTAAAGATTAGAATGGTGTATATAAGAATTGGCACATAAAATTGTGATAAATAATATAATCTGGTATCTAAATGTATGAGAAATTAAATGTGTAAGGAAAGGACATGTAAAAATGACCAGTATTGCATTATGGGTGTACAAGAATCATATTATTTTAAAATAACTATATGTATAGATAAGTTAAATATGGTATTAAGTATATGAAATGACATGTATGATATGAATATATATATGCCTGTGTATCTATGTATATATATATATATATATATATATATATATATATATATATATATATATATATATATATATATATGTGCATATGTGCATATATATATATATATATATATATATATATATATATATCTATATATATATATATATATATATATATATACATACATACATACATACATATATATATATATATATATACACACACATATATATAGATATATATATTTATATATGTGTGTGTGACTTGTACATTTATGTAGTGTATATAAATATATATGTACTGATTACCTGACCAAATCATATTCCCAGACATCACCATGCATTGAGGAGTTAAGCCAGACTAAATTATACGTATAATGAGAAACTATTGTAAAATACTATGGCCTAGATTTAGAGTTCGGCGGTAAAAGGGCTGTTAACGCTCCGCGGGTTTTTTTCTGGCCGCACCATAAATTTAACTCTGGTATCGAGAGTTCAAACAAATGCTGCGTTAGGCTCCAAAAAAGGAGCGTAGAGCATTTTTACCGCAAATGCAACTCTCGATACCAGAGTTGCTTACGGACGCGGCCGGCATCAAAAACGTGCTCGTGCACGATTCTCCCATAGGAAACAATGGGGCTGTTTGAGCTGAAAAAAAACCTAACACCTGCAAAAAAGCAGCGTTCAGCTCCTAACGCAGCCCCATTGTTTCCTATGGGGAAACACTTCCTACGTCTGCACCTAACACTCTAACATGTACCCCGAGTCTAAACACCCCTAACCTTACACTTATTAACTCCTAATCTGCCGCCCCCGCTATCGCTGACCCCTGCATTACACTTTTAACCCCTAATCTGCCGCTCCGTAAACCGCCGCCACCTACGTTATCCCTATGTACCCCTAATCTGCTGCCCTAACATCGCCGACCCCTATGTTATATTTATTAACCCCTAATCTGCCCCCCACAACGTCGCCGACACCTGCCTACACTTATTAACCCCTAATCTGCCGAGCGGACCTGAGCGCTACTATAATAAAGTTATTAACCCCTAATCCGCCTCACTAACCCTATCATAAATAGTATTAACCCCTAATCTGCCCTCCCTAACATCGCCGACACCTACCTTCAATTATTAACCCCTAATCTGCCGACCGGAGCTCACCGCTATTCTAATAAATGTATTAACCCCTAAAGCTAAGTCTAACCCTAACACTAACACCCCCCTAAGTTAAATATAATTTTTATCTAACGAAATAAATTAACTCTTATTAAATAAATGATTCCTATTTAAAGCTAAATACTTACCTGTAAAATAAATCCTAATATAGCTACAATATAAATTATAATTATATTATAGCTATTTTAGGATTAATATTTATTTTACAGGCAACTTTGTAATTATTTTAACCAGGTACAATAGCTATTAAATAGTTAATAACTATTTAATAGTTACCTAGTTAAAATAATAACAAATTTACCTGTAAAATAAATCCTAACCTAAGATATAATTAAACCTAACACTACCCTATCAATAAAATAATTAAATAAACTACCTACAATTACCTACAATTAACCTAACACTACACTATCAATAAATTAATTAAACACAATTGCTACAAATAAATAAAATTAAATAAACTATCTAAAGTACAAAAAATAAAAAAGAACTAAGTTACAGAAAATAATAAAATATTTACAAAGATAAGAAAAATATTACAACAATTTTAAACTAATTACACCTACTCTAAGCCCCCTAATAAAATAACAAAGCCCCCCAAAATAAAAAATTCCCTACCCTATTCTAAAATACAAATATTACAAGCTCTTTTACCTTACCAGCCCTGAACAGGGCCCTTTGCGGGGCATGCCCCAAGAATTTCAGCTCTTTTGCCTGTAAAAAAAAACATACAATACCCCCCCCCAACATTACAACCCACCACCCACATACCCCTAATCTAACCCAAACCCCCCTTAAATAAACCTAACACTACCCCCCTGATGATCTTCCTACCTTGTCTTCACCATGCCAGGTTCACCGATCCGTCCTGGCTCCAAGATCTTCATCCAACCCAAGCGGGGGCTAGACATCCACTGAAGAAGTCCAGAAGAGGGTCCAAAGTCTTCCTCCTATCCGGCAAGAAGAGGACATCCGGACCGGCAAACATCTTCTCCAAGCGGCATCTTCTATCTTCTTCCATCCGATGACGACCGGCTCCATCTTGAAGACCTCCAGCGCGGATCCATCCTCTTCTTCCGACGACTAGACGACGAATGACGGTTCCTTTAAGGGACGTCATCCAAGATGGCGTCCCTCGAATTCCGATTGGCTGATAGGATTCTATCAGCCAATCGGAATTAAGGTAGGAATTTTCTGATTGGCTGATGGAATCAGCCAATCAGAATCAAGTTCAATCCGATTGGCTGATCCAATCAGCCAATCAGATTGAGCTCGCATTCTATTGGCTGATCGGAACAGCCAATAGAATGCGAGCTCAATCTGATTGGCTGATTGGATCAGCCAATCGGATTGAACTATATTCTGATTGGCTGATTCCATCAGCCAATCAGAAAATTCCTACCTTAATTCCGATTGGCTGATAGAATCCTATCAGCCAATCGGAATTCGAGGGACGCCATCTTGGATGACGTCCCTTAAAGGAACCGTCATTCGTCGTCTAGTCGTCGGAAGAAGAGGATGGATCCGCGCTGGAGGTCTTCAAGATGGAGCCGGTCGTCATCGGATGGAAGAAGATAGAAGATGCCGCTTGGAGAAGATGTTTGCCGGTCCGGATGTCCTCTTCTTGCCGGATAGGAGGAAGACTTTGGACCCTCTTCTGGACTTCTTCAGTGGATGTCTAGCCCCCGCTTGGGTTGGATGAAGATCTTGGAGCCAGGACGGATCGGTGAACCTGGCATGGTGAAGACAAGGTAGGAAGATCATCAGGGGGGTAGTGTTAGGTTTATTTAAGGGGGGTTTGGGTTAGATTAGGGGTATGTGGGTGGTGGGTTGTAATGTTGGGGGGGGGTATTGTATGTTTTTTTTTACAGGCAAAAGAGCTGAAATTCTTGGGGCATGCCCCGCAAAGGGCCCTGTTCAGGGCTGGTAAGGTAAAAGAGCTTGTAATATTTGTATTTTAGAATAGGGTAGGGAATTTTTTATTTTGGGGGGCTTTGTTATTTTATTAGGGGGCTTAGAGTAGGTGTAATTAGTTTAAAATTGTTGTAATATTTTTCTTATCTTTGTAAATATTTTATTATTTTCTGTAACTTAGTTCTTTTTTATTTTTTGTACTTTAGATAGTTTATTTAATTTTATTTATTTGTAGCAATTGTGTTTAATTAATTTATTGATAGTGTAGTGTTAGGTTAATTGTAGGTAATTGTAGGTAGTTTATTTAATTATTTTATTGATAGGGTAGTGTTAGGTTTAATTATATCTTAGGTTAGGATTTATTTTACAGGTAAATTTGTTATTATTTTAACTAGGTAACTATTAAATAGTTCTTAACTATTTAATAGCTATTGTACCTGGTTAAAATAATTACAAAGTTGCCTGTAAAATAAATATTAATCCTAAAATAGCTATAATATAATTATAATTTATATTGTAGCTATATTAGGATTTATTTTACAGGTAAGTATTTAGCTTTAAATAGGAATTATTTATTTAATAAGAGTTAATTTATTTCGTTAGATAAAAATTATATTTAACTTAGGGGGGTGTTAGTGTTAGGGTTAGACTTAGCTTTAGGGGTTAATACATTTATTAGAATAGCGGTGAGCTCCGGTCGGCAGATTAGGGGTTAATAATTGAAGGTAGGTGTCGGCGATGTTAGGGAGGGCAGATTAGGGGTTAATACTATTTATGATAGGGTTAGTGAGGCGGATTAGGGGTTAATAACTTTATTATAGTAGCGCTCAGGTCCGCTCGGCAGATTAGGGGTTAATAAGTGTAGGTAGGTGTCGGCGACGTTGTGGGGGGCAGATTAGGGGTTAATAAATATAACATAGGGGTCGGCGATGTTAGGGGTAGCAGATTAGGGGTACATAGGGATAACGTAGGTGGCGGCGATTTGCGGTCGGAAGATTAGGGGTTAATTATTTTAAGTAGCTTGCGGCGACGTTGTGGGGGGCAAGTTAGGGGTTAATAGATATAATACAGGGGTCGGCGGTGTTAGGGGCAGCAGATTAGGGGTACATAAGTATAACGTAGGTGGCGGTCGGCAGATTAGGGGTTAAAATTTTTAATCGAGTGGCGGCGATGTGGGGGGACCTCGGTTTAGGGGTACATAGGTAGTTTATGGGTGTTAGTGTACTTTAGGGTACAGTAGTTAAGAGCTTTATAAACCGGCGTTAGCCAGAAAGCTCTTAACTCCTGCTATTTTCAGGCGGCTGGAATCTTGTCGTTAGAGCTCTAATGCTCACTGCAGAAACGACTCTAAATACCGGCGTTAGGAAGATCCCATTGAAAAGATAGGCTACGCAAATGGCGTAGGGGGATCTGCGGTATGGAAAAGTCGCGGCTGTAAAGTGAGCGTTAGACCCTTTAATCACTGACTCCAAATACCAGCGGGCGCCCAAAACCAGCGTTAGGAGCCTCTAACGCTGGTTTTGACGGCTACCGCCGAACTCTAAATCTAGGCCTATATAATTAATTATGCCTCATCTGTAACATACATTTATATATGAGATGCCCACATAAGACAATTATATTTATATATATATGCCTTATGTATAAATAAGTGTCTAAATTAAATCATAAGGATTTCATTTTTAAACTGGTACAGTTTAGTTAAACAAAAATATTAAATATATATATATGTATGTATGTCTTGTGTATATGCATATATGAATATGTATGATATATATGCATATATATATATATATATATGATATATGATAAATTAATGCTGAACAAAAAAAATGTAATAATTAGTTCACTTTTATAGCATCATTCACCAGCACCATCTTGTGGCCAGTTAGCAAAACTACAGCCAGCTATGTTTACCATTAGCTGCATTGTCCCAAAAAGTTAATTAGTATTCGTCAAATCACAGGGTACAGATCCTAACACCTCAGTGAATGGCTTTTAGAGATTAGGGCAGAGTTGTAGTTCAGGATAAATTGGGCCACTGAACACCAAGAAAAAAAACCTTGTCTGCATGAAATCAAGCTGGAAGCTTTGTCTATTTTTTCTCTGAATCCTGGCAACACCAACTCTAGATTTTTGGTATCCTTGGAACTTTGTTTGTTTTTCCTGTTGGACTAAAATACTTTTTGGGACTGGGTACAGAGGGAACAGACTGCTGACCAGAGATCACTAAAGGCTTGGAGAGCAAACATTTGGGGAAGTATAAAAAGTCTATAATTATATTTAAATAGTTGTGGCATTTAAAGTCCATATTAAGAAAGGCATTATATAATTATAGGCCCAATTTTTTTTTTATGTACTTACCCCCATAGGCAAGGCTATATTTGTCTATGAATCTAATTCACCAAATAATAAAAGAAATCTTGTCATAAATTGTGTTCATTTAAATTAGTTTATTGTAAGGAAGACCCTGGGCATTATGTTTAAATATATTTAATTTTATTTGTATTGTATTCTCCAAGGCTGAGATCTGTTGAGGCATCAAAAGCTTTATTGTATCTTTGTTAAATTGATTATTGGCTATAGTCAAACCTTTAAATCTGATTAATTGCTATAAATTGCTAAGTATCCGGATATAATTTTAATGATAACATTTGGCTAAGATTATATTAAATAACCGTTTGTTAGTAACATATACTGCATAATTGGTCCATGCTGGTTCACTTTATTTTGTAATAGATTTCACTGTTAGATTTGTACCTCTACAATCAAAGCAAAGTGTCATAGCATATTTTACTTCATATTGCATCAGTATATATTTTTCCAAACTGAATCCTCTTTACTCCACAAACATAATTCACTGTGTTTAAAAAGATATCACCTGATTAGAACTATTGAAAAATAATAGAAGTATATGGGAGATTACCGATGAGACTATAGTAAATTATTTTGTAACATATATATATATATATATATATATATATATATATATATATATATATATATATATATATATATATATTAACTCGTTGGAGGTTACTGCCAAAATAGTCATAATTAATATTGTAATCTAAAATATACAACACCTTGGAGGCACGGCTGACAATCAGCAATATTTTTCACAGTGATATTATTTTGTGTAGTAAATTTGTATTTTAATAACAAAATTATATTGTGCAAACAGTGATTTCTTAGAAATGAAACAAGCGTTTTTATCTTATTAAATACCATACAAAAATAGCTATGTCCTCAACAAAAAGCAACGCTAGCGTTTCTGTATATGATGAAAATGTGCCCTCCCCAAGATCCTCTGTTCATGAAATGGTTCAGGCAGGAACTCTTAAATTCGAAGCCATGAACCACCTCATAACAAGACTTGATATTGGAGATGATGTATACACGTATATTAAGGGGTTTAAAGCTAAGGCCAAAGATTTAGTTAAAGATATGTGGGTTGAAGATGGTGAATTAGACCAAATTTTACTGAAGCTTAGTAAATGCACGGAATTTAGAGGGCGTGACGAAATAATTTTCAAAACTTGTCCGATCCTAATGTATTTGAGCTGTGAGATGTCTAGCCAAATGGCAGGACAAGAAAGACAATTAGGACAGCTAAGGGATGAAAATTATTAATTGCGAGAATTTGAAGAAGCCTTTATTAACGGAAAGGTAGAGAGCCTAGAAAAACAGTATTAGGTGTGCGCTAGAAAATAGATATCAAACACCTCCCTAAAAGACAATATCCCTACAAATTTGTCTAAAAACAGGCAATATAAAGTTAAAAAACTATATATAGAGAGGGCATCCGTAGGCCAAAGATATCACCACTATAGATTATAACAGATATTTATTTATAAAAATAAGAAAGGGGTTATCATAAAAAATATGATAAGGGACGTCTCCTTATAACAAACAATAAAATCAATATTCTCAATTGTTAAAATACATATGTGACATTCATAATCAATATAACAGATTATATACTATAAAAGTTCAGCAATGTCCGTCCTGGAAAATAGACACTTAGAAATAACGTGGATGTGCAGACTTGAAATATATACCTCAATCCTAATAGTTGTAGACAAATATTTAAGGCACAATGTTTCTCCGATGTTAATTAAAAGTTACCAGTGTGGATAAACTCTTGCTGTGATAGGTGTAAATCTCTGTCAGAGATAGAGCGGCTTATTAAAAATCCACATACAAATACGCTGTATATTATACTCAATATGAGAGGTAATACCTTTACTGTGTAAATGTTCCAGCCAAACACACTTAGTATTGTGTTTTATAAAAGAGGTACCTGTATTTTCGTCAGGTGGAAAGGTATATTGCCCTTACGTGAAACGGGTGTATTACCCGATCTTGCAGAGGTGATGTTTTTCTCCTTCCTACTCAGTATCTCTCCTCGAGCGGATAGTATCGTGTGACTCTCAGCATCTGACATCACCGGTTGTTCTTCGTTGCATAGGAGCAAACAGATGGTGATTCCCTGAAGGTGATCAGCTGTTCTCAGCTGCTGTGATGATTTGCCAAAAGACGTAAGAAACCTGCACTTAGTGCTATGCACGCAGGATTGGAGTATGTAGTGGGTATATGTTAACCCTTCCAAATTCAGCTCAAACTTGAACTTTGATAGTAGATATACAGTGAATAAAATCAATAACCCGGGTTATATGAAAAAGTCTATAGACCATAAAATATACATTAAGAGTAATGTCTGTATATCACAGTGCCACACAATGACGCATTTTGCCCTTCAATGGGCTTTATCAAGATGGTAGTGGCATGTGAAAAATACTTTATAAAGGGTGTCCTTATTTGTGATTGGTTGAAAAGTTCCAATTGATTTTTTATCCATTTTCCTTAAGGTGGTATTTGCCTATTTTTCTTTAAGGAGGTATAGGTGAATTCAAATGCAACTTTCCAGTATTAGCATTATTTAGGATGGTATATATTTATCACCTTGATGTGTCTAAGTTCTTTATATATGTTTCTCCATCTGAGTATACAACACATATCAATAGTGGTAATTATATTGTAGAAAGGGGATTTAGGCTATACTATATATCTAAATATCAACATATATCAACTTTATTGTATATGCAGCAAAGAGAAAAAGAAAAAAATATAAAAAATTTAAAAATTAAAAAGTTCAAAAAATACTAATAGGAGTGAAACTTGTCTAAATGACTAAATTGCAACTTAATAATTACAATGTGCATTGAGGGTGTGGATTAATGTTACTTAGTGTGTCAGTGTCATATTATTCAAATAAAAAAGGTGAGAGGTCCAATTCTGAATTAGGACCTCTAGGATATAAAGTGTCAAATTTGTAAATCAATTCTGCTTCTTTTATAAGAAGGCTTTTTTCTATATTGCCTCCTCTCCAGTGACCCTTAATTGTTTAAATCCCCCAATAGCTTAAATCCTTACTGTTACCATGATGTGATTCCTTAAAATGTTTATACAAAAACGTATCCTCTTTTTCTTTTTCTATACATAGCAAATGCTCTCTTATTCTATCTCTGAGACATCTCTTGGTCTCACTGAAATAGAACAGATTACAGGTACATTTTAATAAATAGATAACATTTTTTTGTGTGCATCTAATTGTTTCATTTATAGTAAAGTCATCAGCTGAGTTGTTAATTTTAATATTTTTTATTTTGGAACTATGTTTACACGCTTTGCATGTGTAACATGGAAAAAAAACAGCTATTTTTCCTCCCCCCATGTCTACTTGATTCTTAGTTGTTCTATTGTGTTTTAACCCCTTAATGACCGGACCATTTTTCAATTTTCTTACCCTTAATGACAATGGCTATTTTTACATTTCTGCAGTGTTTGTGTTTAGCTGTAATTTCCCTCTTACTCATTTACTGTACCCACACATATTATATACCGTTTTTCTCGCCATTAAATGGACTTTCTAAAGATACCATTATTTTCATCATGTCTTATTATTTACTAAAAAAAAATAATAAAATATGAGGAAAAAATGGAAAAAAACACACTTTTTCTAACTTTGACCACCAAAATATGTTACACATCTACAACCACCAAAAAACACCCATGCTAAATAGTTTCTAAATTTTGTCCTGAGTTTAGAAATACGCAATGTTTACACGTTCTTTGCTTTTTTTGCAATTTATGGGGCAATAAATACAAGTAGCACTTCGCTATTTCCAAACCACTTTTTTTCAAAATTAGCGCTAGTTACATTGGAACCCTGATATCTGTAAGGAATACCTGAATATCCCTTGACATGTATATATTTTTTTTTAGAAGACAACCCAAAGTATTGATCTAGGCCCATTTTGGTATATTTCATGCCACCATTTCACCGCCAAATGCGATCAAAAAAAAAAAAAGTTAACTTTTTCACAAAATTTGTCACAAACTTTAGGTTTCCCACTGAAATTATTTACAAACAGCTTCTGCAATTATGGCACAAATGGTTGTAAATGCTTCTCTGGGATCCCCTTTTTTCAGAAATAGCAGACTTATATGGCTTTGGGGTTGCTTTTTGGTAATTAGAAGGCCGCTAAATGCCGCTGCGCACCACACGTGTTTTATGCCCAGGAGTGAAGGGGTTAATTAGGGAGCTTGTAGGGAGCTTGTAGGGTTAATTTTAGCTTTAGTGTAGTGTAGTAGACAACCCCAAGTATTGATCTAGGCCCATTTTGGTATATTTTATGCCACCATTTCACCGCCAAATGCGAGCAAATAAAAAAAAAAACTTAACATTTTTCACAATTTTAGGTTTCTCACTGAAATTATTTACAAACAGCTTGTGCAATTATGGCAGAAATTGTTGTAAAAGCTTCTCTGGGATCCCCTTTGTTCAGAAATAGCAGACTTATATGGCTTTGGCGTTGCTTTTTGGTAATTAGAAGGCCGCTAAATGCTGCTGCGCACCACACGTTAATTATGCCCAGCAGTGAAGGGGTTAAATTAGGTAGCTTGTAGGGAGCTTGCAGGGTTAATTTTAGAGATCAGCCTCCCACCTGACACATCCCACCCCCTGATCCCTCCCAAACAGCTCTCTTCCCTCCCCCACCCCACAATTGTTCCCGCCATCTTAAGTACTGGCAGAAAGTCTGCCAGTACTAAATAAAAGAGTTTTTTTGTTTTTTTTTAAAATAAAAATAATAAAGTATTTTAGCTGTGATGGACCCCTGCCTTAGCCCCAACCTCCCTGATCCCCCCTCCAGCTCTCTAACCCTCTCCCCTACCTAATTACCGCCATCTTGGGTACTGGCAGCTGTCTGCCAGTACCCAGTTTGGCCCCAAAAACCCCTCAAAAAGTATTTTTATTTTATTTTTTACTTAAAAAACTATTTCTGTAGTGTAGCAGCCCCCCACAATACCCCCACCCCCTCCCAGATCCTTTTATATTTTTTTTTAAAAAAATCCCTTTTTTTTCCCCTTTCTGCCCTCATTCATTGGTGTCAGTGTGGCTAATGGGTGCACGTGCACGCGCGCACCGTGCACGCGCACGCATGTGCACACTTGCGCATCGTGCACGCGCACGCGCACCCTCACACCCGGCACTATCGCTACCGGTGCAGAGAGGGCCACAGAGTGTCTCTCTCTGCATCGGAGGCTTGTAAAGTGGTATTGCAGGATGCCTCCATATCGAGGCATCACTGCAATACCCTCAGAGCTGCTGGAAGCATTTGTGATCGCTTCCAGCACTCTGTTAGACAACTGACGTACCAGGTACGTACATTGTCATTAACTGCTTGTTAATGCATGACGTACCTGGTACGTCAGTTGTCATTAAGGGGTTAATTCACTAGGGGCCAACAAGGTTTTAAACTTTTTTGCTCTCCTAAATATAAATGTGGGTTTGTCTGCCAGTTTTTCCCCTATGATGTTATCCTCCTTTAATAGGTGCCAATTTTTATTAATGATTTTTTTAATGAAATTATAATCTGCATTATAGTTGGTTATAAATGGAACTTTTATAGTGTTATCATTGACTCTATCTTGTATTTTATATTTTAATAGATTCTCCCTATCTGTTGATTTAGCTTTTTCGACGGCTTTACTGATATTTTCTTCATTGTAACCTCTTATGTTAAATTTATCTGCCAGTACTGCTACTCGATTTTCAAAGTCTTCAATTCTTGAGCAATTCTTTCTTATGCGTAGATTCTGACTATAAGGGATGTTGTCTTTCCATATTTTCAGGTGACAACTGTCAGCATGTATTAGATTGTTACATGTGTCTTTGTTACCAATTTATTGTCAATTACCATAATCTCTAAATCAAGAAAGACTATTTTATCTTTACTATGGTTACATACAAACTTTAGTCCGCAGTTAATATTATTCATATCCTCAAATAATCTCATTAGCTCTATCTCTGATCCCTTCCATACTATTAATAGGTCATCTATATACCGTTTATAGAGTATGAGGTTTACACAGAGGTCACCATTCCTGAAGAAATTCTCTTCCCATACTTCCATGAACAAATTGGCATAACTCGGTGCAAACCTCGTACCCATAGCGGTCCCCTCCACTTGAAGGAAAAATTTATTGTCAAACGAAAAGAAATTGTTTTCTAATATGTATTTTTTACTGGAAAGTATAAATCTCCTGTGTTCATCTCTCATATCTTCATCCGTTTCTAAAAAATGTTTCACAGCACTTATTCCTTGCTCATGTTTTATTATGGTGTACAGGGATGACACATTGCATGTTGCCAATATCATGTTTTCCCCCATTCAATAGAGTTTAGAATATTCAAAACCTGAGTGGAATCCTTGAGATGGGACTCCAAATTTGATACATATGGTTGCAAGTATTTGTCTACATATTGGGATAAATTAGCTGGGATGGAATTGATCCCTGAGGTTATTGACCTCCCAGGGGGATTTATTAAACACTTGTGAACCTTTGGCAAAAAGTAAAATATTGGTATTTTAGGATGCTGGGGGTTAGATAAGCAAACTCTTTGTCATTAAGGACTCCCTCCTTTTTACCCTCAATTAAAAGTTTTTCCAAAATGCTGGTGAATCTACTGGTTGGGTTATTTGTTAATATTTTGTATGTTTTCTCATCATTCAGAAGTCTATAGGCCTCTCCTATATATTTCTCTGTGTCCATAATCACTATCCCCCCACCCTTGTCCGCTGGCTTAATGGTTATTTGACAATTAGTTTGTAATCCGCTTAATATTTCTCTCTCTTTTTTATTTATGTTATGCTTCCTAAGTTTTGGAGGATTAATTTTTTTTATTTCATTTAAAACTATTTTTTCAAAAGTCTCCAAATAATTTCCTTTGCCATGGGTAGGATAGAATTTTGATTTGGGTTTGAGATTAGTGTGTTGGAAATACTCTGCTTTTTCAGGCTGAGATGTCATCTGTCTTTCCAAAGAGTTTTTCATGAAAAACCTTTTAAGTGTTAGATTCCTAACAATTTTTTTTATATGAATAAGGGTATTAAACTTGTTCATTCTAATTGTAGGGGCATATGATAATCCTAAATTTAGTATTTTTTCTTGTTCATTGCTTAATTTCACTTGACTTAAATTAAAAATACCCTTATTTTCTTTTTCTTTTTTTTTGATTCAATAGTTTTTATTGATTTTTTGTTTCAACACAATACATATGAAAAAAAAGGTAAGTTTACATTCAACATTTGAAACATTGTATAATTACAATTTCAGAAAATTAGTGATCAGTGGTATATTTATAGAAGGCTGTGATATATCCTGAAAATAAAATAGTATGGAAAACATACATTTCAAAGAGAATACAATCAATCTTTGGTTGTTGATAAGCTGTCCTATAATAGTGTCCCCTTTACACTGGGCGGTGGGGTAGGGAGGGGGAGGGAGGGAGGAAAGGATCAGGGGGGAGGAAAAGGTAGGGTGCTAGAGGGGTATGTAGAGTTCAGAAATGAAGGTAGAATTCTAGATTGTCTCTATTTTATGCTTTAGATTTCTCTGTCTTCTTTTAGTTTATAGAGGCCTTGTTCCCAAATAAAGAACATATCATTGAAAGGGTCTCGTTTTCCCACATAATAATAATGTTGTTTTTCTAGTTTCAGTACGTGTCCTACTTCTACTACCCATTGTGTGTGTGTTGGAATGTTTTGCGTCTTCCACTGTCTGGGTATCAGTCTCTTTGCACAGGCTAACATCAATTTGAGGAGTTTCGTGCGATACATACAGTGTATTGGTGGGATCATGTTAAGCAATACAATTCTAGAGTTCAAGGTGATTTCCAAGCCTAAAATTTTATTAGTACACCTCTCTATATTTCGCCAGAATTCTGATAAGAGGGGACACCCCCACCAAATGTGGGTCATTGTCCCCAGTTCTCCACAGCGTCTCCAACAGGTTGGTGAAGCAGTGGGGTAAATATATCTAAGGCGCTGGGGTGTTAAGTACCACCGGGTGAGTATTTTATAATTCAGTTCAGATATGAACAGGGAGGTTGAGACAGAGTGTGTCATTCTGAAGCTATTTCTCCACTCTTCTTCAGTGAAGTTATCTATCATCTCTGATTCCCATTTCATAATGAAAGAGGGGTGTTGATCCGGGGAAATGCGTCTTAGCAATTTATAAGTTAGCGATAAATGAGCTTTTTTGCACTCGGGGTTTATACATAGCTTCTCAAAAGTAGTCAGTGATCTAAATATATTAGCTTTAAATGCGTTCTCTGAAAGCGCGTGTCTTATTTGAAGGTATGAGTACCAGCTATGAAAAGGTGGCCCTAGTTCCTCTTGTAGTTTTGATCTATCCTTGATCCTCCCTGATTCCACTAGTAGGTAAATAGGTAGGTTGTGTAAATGTTCCTCTTTGTTCACATGGGAGAAAAAGGAATTCTGTAAGAAAATCTGATTATTCAATAGTGGGGAGAGGGGGGAAACAGAAGTGGATATGCCTACAAAGTGTGTTATCACGTGGTCCCACACCTCTAAGGTGGCTCTAACATAGTTATTCCGGTATGCTAGCTGAGGTCTTTGAGATTTGGGCAGCCACGCCACGTCTCTCATGGATCTGGTCTCCAGGAGAGAGCTTTCAATTTGTACCCATAGGGCAGAGTCAGCGGAATGGGACCACGAGATCACTCGGGATAAGTGGACAGCCCTATAGTAGTTTAGGAGATTTGGGACGTTGAGCCCACCATCTTCTTTATGCATATATAGTGTCTGTTGGGCAACTCTGGGTTTTTTGTAGGACCATATGAATGAGTTGATCATATTTTGTTGGGTTTTTAGGAATGAGACCGGCAGGGCCATCGGCAGCGTCTGGAATAGAAATAGGTATTTTGGTATTATCATCATTTTCACAGTGTTAATTCTACCCATCCACGATAGGTGACCCTGTCTGTGCCATCCCTCCAGTAGGGCACTCACTGATTTTTGGAGGCCTAGATAATTAATACTAAATAAATCTTGGTGATTGTGTGGGATCAGTAGGCCTAGGTATTTAAGTTTATCAACAATTTGGAACGATGTTTGCTGGGTTACAAAGTCTATATCACTTTTAGGGGAGTTTAATAGCATGATTCCCGACTTCTCCATATTATTGGAGAAGTTAGAGACCTGCCCATATTCTTTTAGGGTTTGTAACAAGGCGGGTAAAGTGGTAGAAGGGGATCGTAAGGTAAAAATCACATCATCTGCAAATAGCAAACATTTCTGATTAATTTGGTTAAATGGTAGGCCTAATATATCTTTGTTATCTCTGATCTTAATAGCCAAGATCTCTATGGTTAAAGCAAACAATAGTGGGGATAATGGGCACCCTTGGCGGGTTCCATTGGTAATTGGAAAGGAGTGGGATATAGTTCCGTTTACTCGTACTCTGGCTTGTGGGGTAGAGTATAACGCTTGTATTCTATCGATAAAGGTTTTAGAGAAGCCAAATTTCGACAGGGCCCCCCACATGAATTGCCAGCTGACCCTGTCGAAGGCTTTTTCAGCGTCAGTTGATAAGAGCGCCAAGGGGGTTTTGTTATCATGCGAAGCTTGTAAGGAATGCAGGACTCGGATTGTATTATCTTTAGCCTCTCTACCCTTGACAAATCCCACTTGATCTGGATGTATAATTTTTGGTAGGATCATATTAAGGCGATTAGCCAAAATTTTAGCATAAATCTTTATATCTATATTTAAAAGAGATATGGGTCTATAATTACCCGCCAGGGTGCCCACCTTGTCCGCCTTTGGGATTACAGTAATTGTAGCTTCTAGTAGGGAGTTAGAAAAAGCTTCTCCTTTGTCTATAGATGTAAATAGTGCATGCAGGGGTGGGCACATTTGTGATCGGAATAGTTGGTAAAATTTAGCCGTTAACCCATCCGGTCCAGGGGATTTTCCATTAGGGAGTGCATTGATGGCATTGAGAATTTCTTGGGTGGTAATAGGGGCGTCTAGGGCATGACTATCATCCTCTGTTATGCTAGGGGTCTCTAAAGTGGCAAGATAGCTTGTTATACTATTGCTAGTATATTGGGTTATGTTGGGGTTAATGTTATAAAGTTTAGTGTAGTAGGATACGAATGTTTCGGCAATTTCTTCATGTTTGTTCACCATCCTGCCAGAGGGGTGTGAAATAGATCTAATGAATGAATTATATTTTTGCTTTTTAAGTGATCTCGCCAGAAGCCTCCCGGCTTTATTGCTTTCTGCAAAGAATTTGGCTTTAGTAGTTAAGGCCCTAAGGTGGGCTTGTTGAGTTAAAAATTTATTTAGGCTTTCTCTGGCTGAGACGAGATCTGCTAGTTTTTGGGTTGAGGTCGGATCAGTTTTATGTAACCTGTCAGCTGTGGTTAAAGTGTCAGTCAAAGATGTTACTTGGGCCTTCATCATCTTGCGTATTTTAGCTGTATGTTTTATTAGGAAACCCCTAATATAACATTTGTACGTTTCCCAATTGTTTCTTGCAGATGTGTCTGCAGGTTTATTATTAAGAAAAAATTCGTCAGTCGCTTCTGTTAGTTTTTCCAGCGTTTCCTGATTCGTCAGGATGGTTTCATCTAGTCTCCAGTTAAAAGTGTTTATCGGTTTAGTAGACCACTGGAAGGTAGATAGAACCATGCTATGGTCAGACCATGGGGTATGTGATATTCTAGACTGTACCAGGTTAGTTAAAAGTGTCTGGCTACATAGAATGTAGTCCAGTCTAGAGTAAGAATGTTGTGGGTGGGAAAAGAATGTGTAGTCTCTTTGTGTGGGGTGTGCTATTCTCCAGGTATCGAACAGGGAAATTGAGCATAAGGCCGCACAATTGGCTTTTAGAATTTTGTTACCGAGATATGACTTCCCTGTGGAGTTATCTAGAGAAGGGTGCATAGTGAAGTTGAGGTCACCTCCTAAGATGATGGGACCTTTTGAAACATCTAGAATGGTATTTATGACCGATTTATAGAACCTGGGTGTGGGTCTATTTGGGGCATAAACATTGACCAAGGTGATTAAGGCGCCGTAGCACAAACCTACTAAAATTAACATTCTCCCATCTTTGTCTGAGTGTTTTTGCATTAATTCAAAGGGAACATTGCGCTTGATTGATATGCATACTCCATTTTTTCTACTTAACCCTGAGCTGAAGAAATGCTTGTCAAAGTAGCGTGTAGCTAAGCGGGGTTCATTTCGTCTCTTAAAGTGTGTTTCTTGTAACATGGCTACCTCAATGCCCTTCTTATAAAAGTCAAAGTATGCTATAGAGCGTTTTTCAGCAGATAGGAATCCTTTTACATTTTGGCTTGCTATAGTCACAGTGTTCATTCTTACTGTGTGGGATCTATAGGCGAGGTGGATGAATATAGGAGTTTATGCTCAGTGTTTACTTATAGCAGATGTGAGGAGGATGAGGGGAAAAGGAGGGAAGAAGGAGGGAACTTGGAGGGGAGAGTAATGTCTAAGTAGGTTATAAGTAGAGGACAAAACTCAATGGTATATAGTGTCTGTCGGCTTCACAGACAATAGTATATATATGATTGTACTTAGTAAAAGAATATATAAACTTGAAAAACTTTCAACAGGTGAGGCTGGTTAACAAGCCTGGTGGCTACTCACATTGCGCATCTTATATTCAGCTCAACAAATACATAACAATAACAATTAATTAAAATTAAAGGTTAGTTATAACTTAGGTACATGTCATACAATTATCGAAGACCTTTCTAATTAGGAGGTAATTTCCTATGCCTTGATTAAACATTTCAAGAGTGTGTATTCTCATACTAATGCTGAGTGTGTAACAACGGTAATTTAAACTATCGGGTTCTTTGTCTAGCTATTATACTAGCTTAATAGCCCTTATCCATCTAGTGGTAATAGTATAAAATAAACAAGAACTGTGGGTAATTAGCTCATTGACCTCTAAAATCAGGCAAGTGGTCCTATGGGAGCTTTCTTTACCTATATATTTTGTTAAAGTGTGATAGGCAAGAGGAACTGCAATTGGTATAAGCCTAAGACAAAAAAAAGGATAAAAACATCAACCTTAAACAGTTTAGATATACATACAGTCATCTTGTCAACAGTGCCGGAGGGCACTAACAGGAGGTATACTTGCCACATAGTTCTGTAGTTAAGGCATTACATAAAGTTCTAGCCCCCTATTGTGAGTATCTAGTGGGGGTCAATCTCTGGAGATCTGTCCTTGGTAGGTTATGTCCAATTTAACCAGATGTGACGGGCTAGGCCCATAGTAGAGTATGGGGTATGAGATCCTTGTGAGGTCAGCCTGGTTGTATTAAGTCAGATTCCACAGGGCTGATCTGCTTCCTTTTAAGTTGGCTTGATGGATTTGTCACTCCAGGTGTTCTCTGTGACTTATAGGCTGGTCTTCCTAGCGTTGAATTTTGCGGAGGCACATCCATGTCTCCGGTTGGAACCGGAATTGCCAGCATGTGGCAGAATTTTTCAACGTCAGACAGATATCGGCATTCAAATTTCTTCCCATTTTTCATGGAGATCACTGAGGTAGGAAATCCCCATCTATAAGGGATCCTTAGTTGCCTAAGATGGAGTGTCAGAAACGAAAAATCTCTTCTTTTTTGCAGTGTCCTTATGGACAGGTCTTGATAGATCTGTATACGGTGCCCTTGGTATGACACTGATTGTTGTTTTCGGGACATATTGTAGATATCTTCCCGATGTTGATAATTTTGGAATTTGACAATAATGTCTCTGGGTGGAGAGTCCTCATCAGGTTTAGGGCGCAGAGCTCTGTGCGCTCTTTCCAGAGCAACATTCGTCAGCTCCATATTTCCTTTCTCGGCTATTTCAGAAAAAAGACCTTGTAGATATTCTCGTATCTCATTATTTTGGACTGTTTCAGGAATGCCTCGAAAGCGCAAATTATTGCGCCTAGTGCGGTTTTAGAGGTCGTCTATTTTGTCTTCCATGTCTACGAAATTTTGGTGATGGTGTGAGACTTTGGAAGTCAAATCAGCTATCTTCTGAGAAAAGACATATTCATGCTCCTCAAGTGAGTCGACTCTGCGGCCCAAATCCAAGATGTCTTTTTTCAAGTCTGCACATTCCTCCTTTATGCAAACTTTAACTTGGTCTATTAAAGCTTTGATGGTCTTATAGGTAATGGGTGGGTCAACTGCAGTTTCAGGTGTTTGAGGTGAAGAGCTGCTGGAGCTGTCAGAGCAGCCCTCATTATCATCAGGTGCAGTTGAGAGCAGGGGGGCCGTGTTGTTTTTGTGTTTATTTTTATCCACTTGCTTAAAAAAGGTACTAACAGCTTCTTGTGGTCTTTGAGGGGTTTTCTGCGGTTTATCCGACTTTACTTGCCTCCGTTGCGACATTTTCCCAGATATAGATATTAGTTTGGCGGTTTTTGAGAAAGAAAAGACAAACTTGCGGTAGATAAGGAGGCCTCACTCCCCAGGGGTTTTACTCTTCTAGAGCGATCTCGGAAAAGGGAGAGTGGATATGACCCACTGACATGGAAGACAGCGGGAAATGGGAGGGGACTGAGGCAGGGCCTATAAGCTCGATGAAGCTATGTTCTTTCAACAAGTCTGTATTTGTTGTAGTTTTGTTTTAGGATCGGATTATGTGGAACTCTTTCTTTTCTGATCTGGGTGTTTTAATACAAATGTCCATTGGGGCCTTCCGAGGTTCAGAAAATAGATTTGTAATAGTGATATAAGAGCTGAGTGGCTAATGATAAGCTCAGGGCTTAGAAAGCAGTTTGGAAAACTATTTGGCTCTTGTCTGATCCACAAGCATTCCTTTCAAGCATATTCAATAATACACATGTAGTAAGGGATTGATACCTTTTTAGAGATCATATAGATCTTAAGCAGTAATATGAAGCATCACTTGCCGATTTCCAAACAACTGAAGATATTGTGTGCAATGCTCTGCGCCATTTGCAGGTCTCGTGGGCTCCTGATATAAAGTCATAAAGTGGCCCTTATTTTGCAGAATAACGTTATAACCTTGTAAAAGATGACAATGCAGGGTTGCTGTCGTTAAGGCTTTCTTAATTAGCAAGTGCTTTTATGTCCTGCAGGTGTGCTACAGTCTCTCTATGTAGTTAAATGCTGTTCTTTTATGCAGAGGGCCCCCACTGTTCTATAATGTGATTTCAGATGTGTGTCATCTAGGCCCGCCACAGTTCACAATCCCCGGTTAATATGGTATAATATTGCTTTCATACTATTCATTAGGGTAATAGATTTGTCTCCATCGGGTGTTAGTCAGATATCCTCCGTACACCAGAGCGGGGGGGTCGGTCATACCGGAGTCGCAGCTGTCTCTGTCACATTCAGGGAGTCCTCTCCTAATGCCGCTGCGGTCCGCGGTAGTGCTGTATGTGTGGTGAGTGGTGAGCCACATCAGCCCGGTGGCGATCGGTTATAGGCCTGAGCCTCTGTATACACGGCCGTCGTCGGCCCGCTGCGTCACTGACTGTGAGGCCTCCGCCTCTCGGCGTGTCTCGTATCTCTGCCGATATGGAAGCAAAAGTCTCTTGGAGGGTATCAATATGATCCTGCTTAGTTCAGACGGCTAGAGATGTCTTAATTTTTAAGAAAAGAGCTGAATAGCTAAAGATAATTTTGGTAGCTCCCGGCTTGTCTTGAGAGCTTTAGTGTTTGGCGGCCATCTTGACAGACCGCTCGCTCCGCCTCCCTTATTTTCTTTTTTTATCTCCACCTTTTGGCTTCGTTTACATGTTCCTCCTCCTCTCTTTCCTCTAGACCTCTTTTTCTTCTTTGTGACTGTTCTAGATTTGATCTTTGTAGATCTTTTGAGGTGCCCTATTCGAGAGGGCTGTAATCTAAAAAAGACCTCTCCTCAGTAGTTAAATTTCCTTCATTGATTGTATTATTACTCAGTGGTGCAAATCTGTTATATGTAGGTGTCCTTATCTCCTTATATTCCTGTCTATGATTGCCCCATCTATAAGTATTTCTATATTTTGGGTATTCCCAATTATTAGATCTTGAGTCATATTCCCTTTGAGAGTAGTTATTATGGTTATAATTGTTATACCTATATTATGTATGGTGTCTATTAGGATAGTGGTTATATTCATAGTAATTCTGAGTATTTGAATTTTGATAGTTTCTATTTGGACCATTCTCATTGTGGTTCATTCTGTTATGGTCATATCTATAGTTTCTTCCATAATTACTCTTATTGGTATTATTTGGAGGATATTTAATATTTCGATATTGCCCAGTATATTCAGCCCTTGAGATGTGGACACTTAGCGGTTTGGGAATATCTTTTTTCTTTTGCTGTTCATTAACCATCTCTACTTTTTCTGTACTATCTTTAATATCCCTTTCCATCTTACCCCATTTTGATCTCAGAAGGTCTTTGTTTAGATTATCAAGTTTGTTAATAATTACTTGTTTTTCTTTAAATTCTATTTCATCCTTCATTCCCTTTAATTGCTCTTTGAGGTTAAGAATCTCACTTTCAATAGTTATTAATGTTTCCTTACGTGATCTTTTAAGGATATCTATTAATTCATTGGATGCTTTTTTCAAAGTTTCAGACCATTCTGACTGTAATTTCTGACTTAAAGTGAAAGTACAGTTTTTATTAAATTGTAAACCTCTGGGAATCAGACCCTTATTTGTATATCTATTTAGGAATACCAGTTCCATTTTTTGTTTAAGTTCTTTCGTCATGGCTAATTCTAGATTATACATTAGGTCTGAAATATTTGTGGATGTTTCTATAGTATTATTACATTGATTATTGTCATTACCCATATCCAAATAAACATTATATTGGCAACATGCGATGTGTCATCCCTGTATACCATAATAAAACATGAGCAAGGAATAAGTGCTGTGAAACATTTTTTAGAAAGGGATGAAGTTATGAAAGATGAACACAGGAGATTTATACTTTCCAGTATAAAATACATATTAGAACACAATTTCTTTTCGTTTGACAATAAATTTTTCCTTCAAGTGGAGGGGACCGCTATGGGTACGAGGTTTGCACCGAGTTACGCCAATTTGTTCATGGGAGTATGGGAAGAGAATTTCTTCAGGAATAGCGACCTCGGTGCAAACCTCGTACTCTATAAACGATATATAGATGACCTATTAATAGTATGGAAGGGATCAGAGATAGAGCTAATGAGATTATTTGAGGATATGAATAATAATAACTGCGGACTAAAGTTTGTATGTAACCATAGAAAAGATAAAATAGTCTTTCTTGATTTAGAGATTATGGTAATTGACAATAAATTGGAGTCAAAGACACATTTCAAAAAAGTAGACTGTAACAATCTAATACATGCTGACAGTTGTCACCTGAAAATATGGAAAGACAACATCCCTAATAGTCAGAGTCTACGCATAAGAAAGAATTGCTCCAGAATTGAAGACTTTGAAAATCAAGTAGCAGTACTAGCACATAAATTTAACATAAGAGGTTACAATGAAGAAAATATCAGTAAAGCCATCGAAAAAGCTAAATCAACAGATAGGGAGAATCTATTAAAATTAGTGATGTCGCGAATAGTTCGCCGGCGAATAGTTCCCGGCGAACATAGCATGTTCGCGTTCGCCGCGGCGGGCGAACATATACGATGTTCGATCTGCCCCCTATTCGTCATCATTGAGTAATACTTTGACCCTGTACCTCACAGTCAGAAGACACATTCCAGCCAATCAGCAGCAGACACTCCCTCCCAGACCCTCCTACCTCCTGGACAGCATCCATTTTAGATTCATTTGGAAGCTGCATTCTTAGTGAGAGGAGGGACAGTGTAGCTGCTGCTGATTTAATAGGGAAATTGATAGCTAGGCTAGTGTATTCAGTGTCCACTACAGTCCTGAAGGACTCATCTGATCTCTTCTGTAAGGACAGCACCCCAAAAAGCCCTTTTTAGGGCTAGAACATCAGTCTGCTTTTTTTTCCCTGTGTAATCTAATTGCAGTTGCCTGCCTGCCAGCGTGTGTGTCAGGCTCACAGCGTATACTGTGCCCACTTGCCAGTGCCACCACTCATATCTGGTGTAACAGTAGTGTAGATTAAAAAAAAAAACACACTTTTTTGACTGTGCTAAATAATAGCAGTCAGTTTCCTTCACACGTGTGCGTTTCAGTGCCTGCCTGCATGGCACAGTGTCACCCCAGTGCAACTCATATCTGGTGTAACAGTAGTGTAGATTTAAAAAAAACAACACTTTTTTGACTGTGTTAAATAATAGCAGTCAGTTTCCTTCACACGTGTGCATTTCAGGGCCTGCCTGCCAGGGCACAGTGTCACCCCAGTGACACTGGGGTGACACTACCTGATCGATACAACATCATACCTGATGTTTGAAAGCACGTTATACCAAACAATTTAGGAATGTTCGGTGATTTATGCCCTTTATGGCTTAAAACCAGACTCTGCATCAACTATGTAATTTTCCATGGGAGTTTTGCCATGGATCCCCCTCCGGCATGCCACAGTTTAGGTGTTAGTCCCCTTGAAACAACTTTTCTATCCCTATTGTGGCCAGAAAGAGTCCCTGTGGGTTGAAAAATTTGCCTGCCCATTGAAGTCAATGGGGGTTCGCCCGGTTCGCCGGTTCGCAAACTTTCGGGGAAGTTCGCGTTCGCTGTTTGCGAACCCAAATTTTTAGGTTTGCAACATCACTAATTCAAATATAAAATAAAAGATAGAGTCAATGATAACACTAAGTTCAATTTATAACCGACTATAATGCAGATTATAATTTCATTAAAAAAATAATTAATAAAAATTGGCACCTATTAAAGGAGGATAACATCATAGGTGAAAAACTGGCAGACAAACCCACATTTATATTTAGGAGAGCAAAAAATTTTAAAACCTTGTTGGCCCCTAGTGAATTAAAACGCAAGAGAACAACTAAGAATCAAGTAGACATGGGGGGAGGAAAAATAGCTGTTTTTTTTCCATGTTACACATGAAAAGCGTGTAAACATAGTTCCAAAATAAAAAATATTAAAATTAACAACTCAGCTGATGACTTTACTATACAAGAAACAATTAGATGCACACAAAAAAATGTAATCTATTTATTAAAATGTACCTGTAATCTGTTCTATTTCGGTGAGACCAAGAGATGTCTCAGAGGTAGAATAAGAGAACATTTGCTATGTATAGAAAAAGAAAAAGAGGATATGTTTTTGTATAAACATTTTAAGGAAGCACATCATGGTAACAGTAAGGATTTAAGCTATTGGGGGATTTACAAAATTAAGGGTCACTGGAGAGGAGGCAATATAGAAAAAAGCCTTCTTATAAAAGAAGCAGAATTGATTTACAAATTCGACACTTTATATCCTAGAGGTCTTAATTCAGAATTGGACCTCTCACCTTTTTTATTTGAATAATATGACACTGACACACTATGTAACATTAATCCACACCCACACTGCACATTGTAATTATTAAGTTGCAATTTAGTCATTTAGACAAGTTTCACTCCTATTAGTATTTTTTGAACTTTTTAATTTTTAATTTTTTAATATTTTTTACTTTTTCTCTGTGCTGCATATACAATTAAGTTGAGATATGTTGTTATTTAGATATATAATATAGGGTAGCAACTTTCGGATTTGGTACATTCAGGAATGTTCTTTCTTTTTCTGTTATGCTTTCATCCTTACGCGCTCTATTAATCATGTGGTTGTAAATTTGATGATATCCATTAATTGGATTGAATAGTAATTTGGAAAAACACTTTCTGTCATTTAATTGCTTATTAACTTCTCATAAATACATGTCTAGGGGCCATAGTACAATGTTTCCCCCCTTATCAGAACTACGGATAACCACATTTTCCAAAGTTTGAATTTCTTTTAATGCCATTCTTTCTTTGTATGAGAGATTGTGTGTTTTTGGTTGTAGTCTTAGATCAGTAATTTCTCTACATACCAAATTATTGAATACTTCTATTTAAGATAAATAGATACTTTTAGGTACAAAAGTGGATTTGTTCTTTATCTCTCCACTTACTTTGCATTGGACTAGAGTTGTCTTTCAATAAACTAAGTCTCTCAAACTGTTCAATTCATCTTCACTCCATCCTTCTAATGGAGGTGTATTGTTAAAATGCTTTTTTAAAGCTATTTTCCTTAAATACAATTGGATGTCTTTAATTGTTTCAAACTTGTTGGTGTCTTGTGAGGGACGGAAAGATAAAGCCTTTAATAGAATCGAGATATGTTCTTTCCTTAATGGTATTTTTGATAAATTTATTACCCTCATTGTTTCATCCCCATGTTGGAGAAGGGGCTCGGAGCTCTCGGGGGTCTTCTGGGTTCTCTCCAATTCCTGTGTCCTGTGGGTTTGTGGTTTTGACCTTGGGCCTGCCTTTTGTTTGCGCTGCCCTCCCCTTCGGATTGGCCTCCCCCCTCTCCTTGCTCTAAAAAATGTTGCTTCCTTTTATTTCTAGTATTCATCCTAGTACTGTTAGTAGCTGTGGAAGTGTTCAGTGTTTCTTCACAAGCAGGTTCGTTCTCATCTCCATCAGTATCTGAAATGTCACTTTGAACGATGTTCACCTTTGTATTTTTATTTGAATTTGTATAGAAGCCTCTCTGTCTCCATCTATACACTTTATGATTAGAAAAATGTGTACTGATGTCTGTAAATACTCATATTATTTTATCATCATTCACAGTAGATACTGAGTAAATTCTAGAATCCATTTGTCAAGATTGTAAAATGTAATTTAAATAGACAATGAATTTCTGCACATATGAATGATTGACATCAACTAGGGTGTCACATATAGACCCTTCAAATACCAAGATGCCAATCAAATATATTAATGTTGGATTCAGATACACTAACTTGTAAATCAGTTTACAAAATGAATAAGAATTTAGGACCCACATTGAATAACTTGGTGAAATTCACAAAGGAATTACAGCGGTCCTCCTTAAAGATGCGAGTTATATACGCTTTGGGATGATTTGCCAATAATGAGTGACTCCACCTTAAATATACCATTGATCATATACTTGGTCCCAATAGGCTGTCCGATTATGTTCCAAGAGAAGCGGAACTTCCGTACAAGAAAGGAAATAAATATTATTAACCTCGGCGGCCCGCTGCCTTTCATAAAGCCTTAACAGGCGAAACGCGTCAGAGGGGTTGAGAGGGACGATGGGGTCCCCAATTGTTGTTGTATTTTAAAACAAATCTATCTAAGCTAAAGTTGATATTTGAATAATAGAAAACTCTAAACTTTTTTAAGGTCAGAATATTTATGCATGGTGGCCGAAAAACGATTTACACAAGCAGTACAGGGAATTATTTTCTTTACTTTAGAACCTTTATCGATGGTCCAAATAAATTATAGGACATGTTACGTACGGTAAATATTTGCAAAAGTAAAGATATAAACTCTACACTGCGTAAACTGTGTATGATATTTGAACTATAAATAAGTTATTTGTCACGCACAGTCAAACTTTGCAAAGGTAATGATATCAACTCCACACTACCTAAACTGTTTGTGATACTCGAACTATAGACAAATTAGATTGTGTGTAAGATTGTGAATGGGAGAGCGTAACAATAGTTCAATTCAGCAATATGATGTGTATACTGAAGCTACACCACAAAGACTAGAATATCTATATATGGTAACCACAAAACGGTTCATACAGGCAGCATAGTGAACTATTCTCTTTACCTTAAAACCTTTATTAATTGTCAAAGGAAATTATAGGACTGGCAATGCACAGTTAATTATGTCATAACATAAGACATTAACCCTATACTGCCCAAACTGTTTGCGACATCTGAATCATAAAAAGTGAAATCATATATAAAACTGTGAATGGTGGAGCATAACTTCAGTTTACAGTTACGTACTAAACATCTTGAGCTAGCGTTAATATAGATAATCATTTACTATGCTCAAATATATTATCAAGTAGTTAACACACTTCAGCACATGCATTCAAGCTGATAGATGTTACCTAATAATTACAGATGCATAACCAGAGACAAGTTATTTTTACATAGTGTTGCCTCAAATAGCAGATAACACGCGCAATTTGATACACGCTTAACGTGAATAATGCAGTAGCAGATACCTAATAGATGCTTATATTGCATGCTGCACAAAAATAACCGGATTGTTAGTAAATGTGTAAGCATATTTGATCACTAGGAACAAACTGTAACCCAGCGGTATCAAGCAGTCATACATAACATAAGCAAATAGTATAAACAACTCATGAGTATCACGCAAACTGTTACAATGTATATATAGAACCTTTTCTAACTCAGTAGCACAAATCATACAATGTTACATTTTTAAAGGAGTCAGTCAAACAGACAAAGACTCACACCAGGCACACCACGGACCACAGACACTGAATATATATATATATATATATATATATATATATATATATATATATTAGAGAATCTTTATTCACAAACTGTGTCGCCTAAGACGATATTAACGCAAGTAGGCCTAATAGCCATATATAGGTACACGCTTTAATTGATATATCTCTTTAGCCCACGATAGGGATTTTAATATGTTTGTGTTTACCCATCTTTTAATTGCATAATAAAAGTTAAATTTTAAGACATTTTTTGCCTCCACGGTTAGTCTGGGCAAAGAGTGCTAAACAAGCATTTCTTTTTAGGGAACTCTAATCCCTATTTTCTGCATGTTTTGAAATTATATGCTAGCAACACTCCTTATGAGAAAAATTTTTTTTTTACTGATACTCAAATATAAAGTATCCTAAGAATAAATATAATTGAGGAGCTTGCCTTTATAGTGCCCTTGTCACTGTGTGTGTAGTATACTCTCTTATGCAATCCAGCTCCCTGCTCCCATGTGTAACCTGTCTGCCAGTACTCACAAACAGCATAACTGTAAGGAGATAAGATTGTACAAGAACTCTCTTATACAATCCAGCCCCCTGCTCCCATGTGTAACCTGTCCTCCAGTACTCACAAACAGCATAACTGTAAGGAGATAAGATTGTACAAGAACTCTCTTATACAATCCAGCCCCCTGCTCCCATGTGTAACCTGTCCTCCAGTACTCACAAACAGCATAACTGGAAGGAGATAAGATTTTACAAGTACTCTCTTATGCAATCCAGCCCCCTGCTCCCATGTGTAACCTGTCTGCCAGTACTCACAAACAGCATAACTGGAAGGAGATACGATTGTACAAGTACTCTCTTATGCAATACAGCCCCCTGTTCCCATGTATAACCTGTCCGCCAATACTCACAAACAGCATAACTGGAAGGAGATAAGATGGCACAAGTACTCACTTATGCAATACAGCCCCCTGCTTCCATGTATAACCTGTCCCCAGTACTCACAAACAGCATAACTGGAAGGAGATAAGATTGTACAAAAACTGTCTTATGCAATACAGCCCCCTGCTCCCATGTGTAACCTGTCCGCCAATACTCACAAACAGCATAACTGGAAGGAGATAAGATTGTACAATAATTCTCTTATGCAATACAGCCCCCTGCTCCCATATATAACCTTTCCACCAGTAATCACAAACAACATAACTGGAAGGTGATAAGATTGTACAAGTACTCTCTTATGCAATACAGCCCCCTGCTCCCATGTATAACCTGTCCGCCAGTAATCACAAACAGCATAAATGGAAGGAAATAAGATTGTACAAGTACTCTCTTATGCAATCCAGCCCCCTGCTCCCATATATAACCTGTCCGCCAATACTCACACACAATATAACTGGAAGGAGATAACGTTGTACAAGTACTCTCTTATGCAATGCAGCCCCCTGCTCCCATGTACAACCTGTCCGCCAGTACTCACAAACAGCATAACTGGAAGGAGATAAGATTGTACAAGTATTCTCTTATGCAATCCAGCCCCCTTCTCCCATGTATAACCTGTCCCCAGTACTCACAAACAGCATAACTGGAAGGAGATACGATTGTACAAGTACTCTCATATGCAATACAGCCCCCTGCTTCCATGCAACCAATCACATGAGAGGAAGGGTTGTCATAAACTACTATCTGATCAGTATAGCATTTAAGAAGCAGTGATCTTATCCACAACTTCATAATTGAAGCTCTAGATCAAGACAACTTGAGAGAGGAGAGTCATACCTTTCAAATAAAACAAAACAAAACAGGGTCCCCTGGTGAAATTGATAATCACTAAAAAGTAACTTAAGCCTCTGGTGTATTTATATGGGAGCCAAATGCAACAGTAAATGTCTCTAAAGAAGAAACGCCTGGTAGCGTGTGTCTATGTCCGCAGTAGGAGAGAGCCAAATAGCTGGAAGCCAAAGAAACCTTGCACACTCTTACCCCAATCCGGTTGCACTAAACACAGCTATCAAAATCACTGGACAAGCGGGATGCGTGAACCACAGCTCCGGTGTGGGATTATTCACCTTGTGATACCTCCATTCCTAGCGGTTACTTCCAGTGTCGATGTCCGTGTTTAGAGCGTGGCGTGTGGCGTCAGCGGTCACGTAGGGGGTGTGTGAGGCTTGCGCTCCAATCTACTCCTGAAGCTTAATCTGCCGGGTATCGATTCCATCCGGCACATAACATAACATAAGCGGTCCTCTTGCAATAGTGTGCTCCAGTACACCAGGTGAGGTAATAGAAATCCCAAAAAGGACTCCTTGTAGTCCGGTAATAATAATTTAAAAAAAGGATAGCAGATTTCATCTTCAAATAATAAAACATAGCAACTTTATTGAAACAAGGTTAAAAGTTCCATAGCCACCAGCACAAGAATATCGAGAACAGCTGGTCTGACTAGTTTCGGCGTATTGCCGTAATTTTAGACCTGCTGGGTACTTGAAAAATGCAGTCTTAAAAGTACACCCTTACACAGTAATTGGTTGTATAGAGAGCTCAAAGGACCTCCCATATTAACCCCTAACATTGCTGGATTAATGAATCAAAGCTAATATAAGGGAGAAGTCTGAAGGAAAAACATATATGGATATTATATAGAATAATGCACAATCAGATGATAAGAATAGTTACAGTAATTACATTAATGTCATCAAAGTGTGGAACATAGAAAACATATGTATATATATATACAGGTGTACACCCTGGAAACAGTACCTTGTAACGATTACCATGTAAAAAATACACACATATACAAATGAAGATGCTGTCGTCCTAAAATGGTAATATACAGTACCTATTCTAGCTGTTTATCATTATTATTGCTACTGCAACGTATCTCACCCATATACCCAGAGTTGAGACCACACAAACAGCATCAAAAGAGATAGTGGGCAATTCAAATGAACAATATAAACAGTGTTATAATAATAGTTCTATACTTGAAATACTACACTGTTTTAAAGTAAATTAAATAAGTAATTAGTTCAATATTATAACCTCTGTGGAGTTTGTGTGCAAGACAATAAGCTAAAAAAAGAAGAGAGGGAAACAATTATAATTACCATTATAAAAAGGAAAAATAAAAGGAGATAACATTTGTATATGAGCCCACTATCAACTGGCATTTGTCTATTGAGTATAGATAAGTACCAACAGAATAAAGCTGGCACCCAAATATACTCAATATATGATGGTAATACATAGAACAGTACACATTACGCTCAAAAATATGAGAAAGTCATATTGAACATGCATATCTGTATATGTGCATATGTAAATTTATAGTTGAAACAAGGGTACTAGTGATCAACACAAATGGTTAATTAGATCGAACTCAGAGTTGAAGCCGTTTGGAACCTGGGTGCCTAACTTAAATATCCAAAAGGCCTCCTGAAGTACTAGAACAGCACTCTTGTCACCACCCCTTGGTGGTCGCCTAATGGATTCGATAGCTCGCCATGTGAAACTCTTAACATTACCTCTGTGTGTTTTCCAAAAAAAACTGGATAGCTCAGAGCAAGGTATTTTATTTTTTATGTATCCTAGGTGTTCCCTAATTCTTGTACGTACATCCCTAGTAGTCATGGATACATATTGGCGACAATGTTCCGTACATTCAATCAGATATATAACATATTGTGTAGAGCACTTAATGCAACCTTTGGTTGTGTATGTAGTGCTAGTAGTACAAGAATATAAATTCCTTCCTTCTATGAGGTAGTCACAAGCCTTGCACCTAGTCACTCCGCATTTATATGTACCATCAACACTCAACCAGGTGGATGCTCGCTGTTTTTGTGGCAATTGGCTAGGTGGAAGAATGTTGCCAAGAGTTCTATTCCTAGAGTACACGAATTTAAGACCTTTTTCTACTGTAGACTTAAGCGATTTATCTCCATATAGAATGGGGAAATACTTTTTTTAAGATATTACAAATATCATAGTAATCAGACGAATATTGTGTAATAAACAAAGTTCTGTTGTCTGTATTGCTTGATTTTGGTAATAATGTGTCAGATCTAGGTGTTCTAGTAAATTCTCGAGACACATTTTTTATCAAATCAGTAGGATATCCTCTCTCTTTTAATCTCTCTCCAATATCATCACTTTCATCTACAAAATCCATGTCCCTACTGCAGATTCTTTTTGCTCGTAGCAGTTGGCCCTTGACAATGACTTTATATACATGTGTTGGATGGGCACTCTTTCTATGTAGTAGGGCGTTACCTGCTATCGGTTTGCGATACAGTTTGGTATGTATATTCCCTGACATTATATCTCCTATCAGAGGGATATCCAGAAAATTGGTTTCCGATTTTCTCCACTCATGGGTGAAACTTACCCCATTGTTACTTTCATTCAAATAGTGAACGAACATCTCTGCGGTTGATTTGTCAGAGGACCACACTATAAGCAAATTGTCTATAAATCGTTCATAGAATTGTATGTATGGAATGTAGGGGTTACTATCTGCATAGACAATGTTAATTTCCAGCCACCCCATAAAGATGTTTGCATATGAGGGGGCAAACTTTGCCCCCATGGCTGTACCTTGTCTCTGTAGATAGTAAACTCCCTCAAAAAAATAAATAGTTGTGCTTGAGTAAAAAGAGAGTGACTTTAATCACATATTCCATGGTCTGCTCATCCATGTTGCCACAGGATTCTAAGAAAAAATTAACTGCTGTAATACCATAATCATGTGGTATGCTTGAATACAGCAATACCACATCTATAGTGACCAAGCTACTCTCGGGAGACCAATTAACTTCTTCCATAAGCTGAAGTATATGTGTGGTATCTTTGACATGGATATATAGTGTGGATACTATTGGTTGGAGAATTGGGTCCAACCATTCAGACAGAGGCTCAAAAAGTGAGCCTACTCCCGACACGATGGGACGTCCCTTGACTTCTTGGATGCTTTTATGCACTTTGGGCAAATGATGGAAAATAGGGATGATGGGATTTGTCACATATAGAAACTTAAAAGTTTCATCATCCAAAATGCCCAAGTGCCTACCATCATCCAACAGGTCTAGCAATTCTCTCTGAAACCGGTTTGTCGGATTAGCTGATAAGGTACAATATGTATTAGTGTCACCCAATTGTCTCCTAGCTTCCATGATGTAGACCTCTTTGTCTAAGAGTACCACGCTCCCACCCTTGTCAGAGTTTCTTATAACCAAAAAATTATTATTCTTGAGAGTATTCAAAGCCTCTTTCTCTTTAATTGACAAGTTGTGGTTACGTGGTCTCCTAGAATCATGTAAATGGGTCAAATCTTCTACCACCTTCCTTTGAAACAACTCTAAAGTTGTTCCTCTGGTATGAATCGGATAAAACTTGGATACTGGTTTGAATTTAGGAAGACTAGCAGTAGTAACATTATTGGAAGCATTTGACTCAATGAATAAACTCTGCAATGCAGCAATATCACAAGCATCCTGAAAATTAACATTGTTAGGGGAATCATTGTTATGGGAAACGTTAGAAAAAGTGGACACAACAGCATCAGTTATTCCCTGATGATCTAGTTTCTTAAAATGTTTTTGCAGTGTCAATTTTCAAATACATTTATTGACATCTATTATGGTATTAAAAAGGTTAAAGCCAGTATCAGGGCAAAATCCTAAACCATAATTCAAAACTATGGGTATATGGGTGAGATATGTTGCAGTAGCAATAATAATGATAAACAGCTAGAATAGGTACTGTATATTACCATTTTAGTATATTACCATTTGTATATGTGTGTATTTTTACATGGTAATCGTTACAAGGTACTGTTTCCAGGGTGTATACCTGTGTGTATATATATATATATATATATATATATATATATATATATATATACACATATGTTTTCTATGTTCCAACCTTTGATGACATTAATGTAATTACTGTAACTATTCTTATGCTTATCATCTGATTGTGCATTATTCTATATAATATCCATATATGTTTTTCCTTCAGACCTCCCTTATATTAGCTTTGATTTATTAATCCAGCAATGTTAGGGGTTAATGTGGGAGGTCCTTTGAGCTCTCTATACAACCAATTACTGTGTAAGGGAGTACTTTTAAGACTGTATTTTCCAAGTACCCAGTAGGTCTAAGATTACGGCAAGATGCCGAAACTAGTCAGACCAGCTGTTCTCAATATTCTTGTGCTGGTGGCTATGGAACTTTTAACCTTGTTTCAATAAAGTTGCTATGTTTTAATATATGAAGAAGAAATCTGCTATCCTTTTTTGAAACTTTGAAATAAAAGTCTCACATGCCCAGGTGGATATCAGATGATCGCCATGGAAACAAGTACTAAATGTTTATGCATTTGTGATTGGCTGATGGCTGTCACATGATACAGGAACAGTGGAAATAGACATAACTTTTAAATTTGTCAGAAAAAAATCTACTACTCATTTAGTTCAGACTAAATGCTATTGCATTGTCTTTTTATCATTCATTTGTTGTTTATGCACATTACTATATTTACTGGTCCTTTAAGTGATCATAATAGTCTGCCAACCTCAATTTGTTAGTTGAAATTTATTTTTTTGTTAACTCACTGTAATGTAATAATTTTTTCCAAAGATTTACCCATATATTTGGACACATGATAGGAAGGTTAGAATGTAGTGTGCGTTTTATAGACATTTATATTTTTAAATTCAGACCTATTTCCAGTCTAAGGGGGATATTTATCAAAGCGTCAACTATGTTGCATTCCCGGGCGTCAATACGCTCGCCAAACATCGCCAAACGTTGCAGCCGCGGATCTGAATACGATCTCCTTATTTATCAAAAAAGCCGTCAAAAACACGCACGTCAAGTACAGTGCGAAGAGCATCGGACTGTTGTTAACTTGCAGTCATCGATCTTGCGTCTATTCAGGTTTTTCCAAACTTTATTTATACCATTTCATTACTGTCCACGAACAAGACATTTCTCTTTAGCACATTATTGTATATAGTGTAAATGTATTCTTTTTCTGAGCAGGACTCATTGCGAATATAGCAAGTAGCGACATATTTGGGGCAAAGTGGAGAGGGAATTATAAGAATTCTATTTAAGATTGGACATACATATTTTATTATGTATATATATACACACACACACACACATATATATATATATATATATATATATATATATATATATATGTGTGTGTGTGTGTGTGTGTTATGTCAGAAATCTATTGCAAACATATTTACATGTCCCTAAGTTCCTTTTTTGGTTCTAAACAATTCAGATAGAGCATGTACTTTTAAAACACTTTCAATTTCACTTCTAGTTTCAAATATGCTTTGATCTCTTGGTATTCCTTGTTTCTAAAAGAATATGCACATATCATACACTAGTGGGAGCTAGCTGATAATTGGTGCCTGGACACATTTGTCTCTTGTGATTGGCTAAATAGATGTGTTAAGCTAGCTTCCAGTACTGCAATGCTGTTCTTTCAGCAAAGGATAACAAGAGAATGAAGCAAATTTGATAATAGAAGGAAATTGGAAAGTTGTTTAAAATTGTATGTTCTATCCAAATCATGAATTAATATTTTGGGCTTTCTTGTCCCTTTAAGAGCTGGGTAAGGTTTCTCTCTGCACCTGTCTAACCCCTCCTAATTGCAATCTATTTTTAAAAATCACCCCTACACAGGTGTTATAAAATGGGCTGGCATATAAGATGACATTTCTTACTGAAAAAGAAATTCAAGAGAAGGAAGAAATACACTGAAAATAGCAAGAGAGTAAAGAGGTTATTTTAATTTCTGCTGTATCTGAATCATGACAGTTTAATGTTAGGTGGACTATCCCTTTGAGCTATCAGTTTAAGAATCTATTGAATCAAACATCAATTCGAATTTTAAAATCCTTGTCTAAAATATTACACTGTGTGTCCTAATGTCAGCATCAATGTTTATCTTTAATACTCATTTCACATACACATACTTTCAAAGTATAATGCACAATGTAACAAATGGCACTTACAAGTTCTGATGAGTGATCGATGACACAAGTATCAAGCAATTTGATTCGTTAGTGATAGTTTATAATGTGTATTTGAATCAGATTGGCTGATGTCAGATTGGCTGATGGGTTATTTAGGAGTTTTTGTCATAATTGGTGCAAAAAGTGTTACATCAAATATGGCGCAAAGTGGAGAGTGTGACTTGTATTACATGGCTTAAACATGGTGCACAAAGATTTTTACAAAAAATAAAAAGGAAGTTATCTATATTATGTTGTGTATTTATTTAATTTTTATCTCTATATCTATTAGTGCGACAAGTTTGGGGCAAAACTTTGCACCAAATGTGGAGTAATAATATTGTTTAATTTATAAAGGGTATACAATTGTAATAAAGTTTCTAATTTACTTTTATTATGTAATATACTTCATTCTCTTGCAGCATCTAACATAAGCTTTCTGTGTTTTCCGACTTCCATTGAGTTCTATGGCATCCGCGACCTGAAGGGTGGCGGATTGAAAACCAGGTATGCTAATTTTAATAACTTCATGAGAGCTTCAAATAGTGTAGAATAGGAGTACGAATGAACACGATTCCGCTCGAATTCCACTGGTTTTAAACTCGCATCGGTGTGCGTCGGATTGAGATTGCGGGATCATATGTTACGTCACAAATTTCAACATTTGTCGATCTTGACGCTTTGATAACTATCTCACGACAATTACAGCGTATTTCTAGTTGACGCTTTAATAAATAGGCCTCTAAGGGTAATGTTGGGCTTTGAAAAACCAAAATAACATAAAATAACATAAAAGAGAAAACTTACTTGTGGTGACTTCACTTATAACAGATGAGCTCTGATACTGACAGGCTGCGATGGTGACTACCATTATTGTGTATTTAGTGCCAGAGCTGAGGTTCTGAAGGGTGATGTTTGTGTTGCTGCTTGAGACAGTCCCGTTGCCTAAAGCGCTGCTGTAAGTTATATTAAAACTCTTTGTCACATTGGTCATGTTTATTGGGTCTCCCCAGGATAATGAGATGCTGTTTGTTCCATTGGAGATGAAGTATATGGAGCCTGGTGGTGTTGGATCTGTGAGACAAGTTACACAACAACAAAAAGGGAATCATTAAACATGACATATATACATTGTTATATTTGTATTAAATCTTGGTTTTATCTGTTGTGAGTTCAAATTGTTAATCTGGTAAATCAGTTCCCCTATTTATGTATTCTTTTTCTATTGGTATTCTAGAATCTGGTAGTATTTGAATAATGTTAATTTTGGCTACACACTTGTGTGACAAACAGTATGCAAAATGCATTTCAGCTCCTGTTTAATGCTTGTATTTTCTAATTTTGGGGGGAGGTATTCATTTGCTTTTTTCACAATAACAAGTACAAAGAAGCAGTTATTGAGCTCTGCCTATTAGTTTTGGATAGAAAATATATTTATTTTCAAAAAATGCCACTAACGACACAATATTATTTCAGACATGTGCATTTGTTTTGTTACAAATGCACCTTCGTTACTGAACCACAGATATTTGTTTGTTTTAGTGAGACAAATATTCAAACAAATGCAGCATGAAAGTTAAAGGAAATTAATGAATAATGCAGAATTTGGCAGTATTCATTTGTTTTCCATTACATAGTTTACTAAGTGTGCCAGAGAACCATATTAACCGGCCCATCTTCTTCCCAGAGCCCCTGCAGCGCTAACAGGAGGTTTAGCACGGCAGCCCCCAGGGACTGCACTTAAGGAGAAGATCCTTTGTTTAGTGCATGCCCTGGAAGCCAGCGCACTAAGTTTTCCGTTAGCATGACCGGGCCTTTGAAAAAAAGGAGCGGGTCAGTGTGGCTCTCCAGCACACTTAGGTAAGCATTTTAGTCACTATAGGGGAACTTTTTCACCTGTAGCAGTGGAACCGTTCATTTAATGAAAACAAATGTAAATATTCCACAAATAGTCGGTATTAGTTTAGTTTAAAACAAGACTACCGGTCGCATAATATTCAAAACAAAAGATTTGACCTAACCAAAAATTTCACCCATGTCTATATTATTTATTGATAAGACACCATGGGCCACATTTAACAAACTGCAGGGTGGCAAGGACCCACTGTAGAACATCTGTTCGCCCCCACTGAACAGGCATCCATTGTCACAACAATTCTCTTGTACAACCCCGCCCCCTATTCTCATGAAACCAATCTTCAAGAGCAAGTGTTGTCAATCACCCTGGTTAGATCAATTCAGGATGATTTAATTCTGTCAGCTCACAGGTGGTGTAGAGATTACAGGTTTACCTGAACAAGCTGCACCCAATGGCTCTGAAGATGTATCCGTAGCTTCATAAATGAAGACCCATATATTATGTCAGCACTGACAAATGTTGTACAGGAGCTGTGTTTTCAGAGTGTGCATGGGGCATATATAAATAAAAAGGCACTCAACAGATTTGTAGAAAATTAATACATAGCTTGAATTGCTCATTTTAAAATTAAATGACATTTCAATGTCCAGTAACACCTTTATCAAATGTAGCAGCAGTTAGAGGAACTATTGTCCATGCTGCTGTTACATTTGATAAAAGTGTCAATGGAAACATCAGGTCATTTTTAAAGTGATATATAAACATTATGGGGCCAATTTATCAAAGGTCTTGTGGACCTGATCTGACAGTGTGAATCAGGTCTGCAAGACCTCGCTGAATGCGGAGAGCAATACGCTCTCCATATTCAGCATTGCATCAGCAGCTTACAAGAGCTGCTGGTTCAACGCCGCCCCCTACTGACTCATGGCCAATCGGCCGCCAGCAGGGAGGTGTTAATCAACCCGATCGTATTAGATCGGGCTGATTTCCGGTGATTCCTGTCCGCCTGCTCAGAGTCTTTAGACCGCTGCTTCATAACTGCTGTTTCTGGTGAGTCTGAAGACTCGCCAGAAACACAGGCCCACAAGCTCCATTCGGGGCTTGATAAATGGGCCCCTATGTGTTAATGCCTATTTATGCACAATATATTGGAATTGTTGAATGATGCAGCCCGGTGGATCTGAATTATGCACACTAAAAGCTCTCACTGAGGGCCTGATATTCAAAACCTCGCTGCTCATGTGAGAGGATCTGAGAAGTCTCATCAGTACAGTGAGGCCATTAAAAACATGTAAAAACACAAATTTTATCTTGAGAAATGTTTATGTTGTTATGTAGTGTTCTTTATGTGAAAAAGAGACTCCTACATTACAATACAAGGGAAAAAAATAAATTATGCTTACCAGATAATTTCATTTCCTTCTGAGTAAGTAGAGTCCACGGCATCATTCCTTACTGTTGGGAAATACTAAACCTGGCCACAAGGAGGAGGCAAAGACACCCCAGCCAAATGCTTAAATACCACTCCCACTTCCCCCATCTCCCAGTCATTCTGTCGATGGAACAACAGTAGGAGAAATATCAGGGTATAAATGGTGCCAGAAGTAAAAACATAATTTAGAGGACCGGCCATTGGAGAACACAGGCAGGGCCGTGGACTATCCTTCTACAGAAGGAAATTAAATGATCTGGTAAGCATAATTTATGTTTTCCTTCTTAATATAAGGAGAGTCTACGGCATCATTCCTTACTGTTGGGAAAACTATACCCAAGCTCTAGAGGACACTAAATGATAACAGGAGGGACAAAAAGAGAGGTGGACCATAATCTGAGGGGACCACAGCCTGCAAAACTTTTCTCCTGAAAGCTGCTTCAGCCGAAGCAAAAACATAAAACTTGTAAAATTTAGATAAAGTATGTAAGGAAGACCAGGTAGCCGCCTTACAAATCTGATCCATAGAGGCCTCATTCTTAAATGCCCAAGAGGAAGCCACTGCTCTAGTAGAATGATCCATAATCCTCTGAGGAGGTTTATGTCCTGCTGTCTCATAAGCAAAGCAGATAACACTCCTTAGCCAAAAAGATAAGAAAGTCGAAGAGACCTCCTGACCCTTACGCTTCCCAGAATAAACAACAATCAAGGAAGAAGTTTGTCTAAAATCCTTGGTAGCCTGAAGATAGAACTTCAAGGCACAAACCACATTCAAATTATGAAGCAAACTTTCTTTTGAAGAAAAAGGATTGGGACACAAGGAAGGAACCACAATCTCTTGGTTGATGTTGCGGTCTTACACGGCCTTAGGAAGACAACCTAACTTAATACGTAGGACAGCCTTATCAGAATGGAACACCAGATAAGGAGGCTCATATTGCAAGGCAGCAATCTCAGATACTCTGCGTGCAGAAGCAATAGCCATTAGAAACAGAACCTTCCAGGACAACAATTTAATGTCAACTTCATGCATAGGCTCAAACGGAGCCCGTTGCAAAACCCTAAGAACAAGATTTATTCTCCAAGGAGGAGCCTTAGATCTGAACACAGGTCTGATTCTAATCAGAGTCTTATAAAGGATCCTGGCAACCTTAACTGTATGCCAAGAAAATCCACACTCTTCACACCAGAGTAAGTAGGTTCTCCACACATTATGATAGATGTGACGAGTAACCAGTTTATGAGCTTGAATGAGAGTATCAATAACTCTCTCAGAAAAACCTCTCTTGGCTAGGACTAAGCATTCAATCTCCACGCAGTCAGCCTCAGAGAATCTTGATTTAGATCAACAAAAGGACCTTGTTCCCGCAGATTCCTGCGACAAGGTAACTTCCACGGAGGAGATGATGACATCCCCACCAGATCTGCGAACCACATCCTTCGTGGCCACGATGGAACAATCAGTATCACTGATGCCTGCTCCTGTTTGATGTGGGCCACTACATGAGGAAGGAGTGGTAACGTCAGAAAAGGTAACCTAGACTGAACCTCCAAGGCACTGCTAATGCATCTATTAGCTCCCCTGATCCCTGGACCTCGACCCATATCTGGGTAGCTTGGTATTGAGACGGGACGCCATGAGATCTATCTCTGGCGTCCCCCACCTGTTGCATATCTCCGCAAACACTTCGGAATGGAGAGACTATTTCCCCAAATGAAAGGATTGTCTGCTGAGAAAATCCGCTTCTCAGTTGTCCACACCCGGAATGTGGATTGCTGACAGTGAACAGCTGTGGGCCTCCGCAAACTCCAGAATTCGAGATACTTCTCTCATTGCTAGGGAGCTTCTTGTTCCCCCCTGATGGTTGATGTAAGCCACCAAGGCCATATTGTCTGATTCAAATCTGATAAACTGGGACGAACCCAGAAGGGGCCAAGCCTTCAGAGCATTGAAGATTGCCCGAAGTTCTAGAATGTTGATCAGGAGGGAGCATTCCTCCTGAGTCCACAGGCCCTATGCCTTCTTAGTACCCCAAACAGCTCTCCATCCTGATAGACTTGCATCAGTAGTCAAAATCTCCCAGTATGGTCTTAAGAAGTATGTCCCTCGGGACAGGTGATCTAGACAGCACCACCAAGAGAGCGATTCTCTCGACCAGTTGTCCACAGAAATCTGTTGAGACAGATCCAAACGATCGCCGTTCCACTGCCTCAGCATGCACAGTTGCAACAGTCTGAGCCGGAACCTGGCAAAGGGAATGATGTCCATTCTGGACACCATGAGACCAATCACCTCCATACACTGAGCAACAGAGGGTCTTAAGGAGGTTTGGAGGGCAAGACATGCCGAAGCTAGCTTGCAATGTCTCTGGTCTGTTAGAAATATCCTCATGTATATGGAGTCTATTATAGTATAAGAGAACTCTTTTCTAGGTTTATCTTCCATCCATGAGATTGAAGAAGAGAGAGGAGAGATTCCAAATGGTCCTCCGTCAGATGAAAATATGGTGCTTGTACCAGGATATCGTCAAGTATGGAGCTACTGCTATACCCCGGGTTCTGTCAACAGCTAGAAGAGCCCCTAGAACCTTCGTAAAAATTATTGGAGCAGTAGCTAGAACAAATGGAAGTGCAATGAACTGAAAGTACTGGTCTATCAAACGCAAACCTTAGGAACTGGAAGTGGTCCTTGTGGATTGGAATGTGAAGGTAAGCATCCTTCAGATATATAATGGTCATGAACTGTCCTTCCAGAACTAAGGGAAGGATGGACCTTATCGTCTCCATCTTGAACAAGGGGACATTTAGAAATTTGTTTAAGCACTTTAGGTCCAGAATCGGACGGAAAGTTCCCTCCTTCTTTGGGACCATGAAAAGGTTTGCCAAGGTTTGAGGTTTCCCAAACCTCTTTCTGCGATAGGCACTGGGACAATGACTCCTAAGGAGAACAGATCCCACACGCACCCTAGAAAGGCTTCCCTCTTTTCTGGTCGGGAAGACAAGGTTAAGAGGAGAAATCTGCCCTTGGGTGGATTAAACTTGAAACCTATCTTGTATCCCTGAGCTATGACCTCCAGGACCCATGGATCCTGCACGTCCCTGAACCAAGCATCTGAAAAGAGCTACAGTTCCCTACACAATCAAGAGTCGGATCGGGGGCCGCCCCTTCATGCCGATTTGTTCTCGGCTGGCTTTTTGCTCTGCTTGGACTTATTCCGGGACTGAGCCAGTTTCCAAGAACTCTTGGTTTGCTCTGGCTTAGCGGGGGCCTGGACCAAATAAAATCTTTCCCTTAAAAGGGAGAGAAAAAAGTCTGGACTTAGAGGTCATATCCGCAGACCAGGACTTCAGCCAGAGCTGAGGCACAGGAAAAGTTAAAGGCACTACCTTGTCCTCATAAACTCTGTCTAATTTAGGAATCAAAGGTTCATCAGGCAGCTTGGCCTCTGGAACCTCTAATGTAAACAGGACTTCCTTTAGAAGAAAACGTAAGTGTTCAATCTTAAATCTAAAGGCTGGTTTCTCCGCAGCAGGAGGCTTAGAGGCAGCAGACTCCGTCCCAGAAAGTTCATCCTCTGAAGCCTCAGAGTGCAAATCATCCTTGGATAATAGAGACCGAGCAGTTAAATCCAATAAATTACATGATGACCCCGGGCAAGAGAGCTATGTTTAACCTTTTGCTTGCACTTTGCAGGGCGAGGTAAAGCACTGAGTGCTGCCGACACCGTCATTTGTAAAAGTGCGGTAAAATCTGGCGGTAAATGGCCCCCTCCAGATAGAGGATTAAGCGTGCTACAGGAAGCTGTGTGTGAAGAAGGAGATGAATGTAGGGTATGCACCTCACGGGACGGAGAGTCCTCAGAGGTGGACGGCTCAGTGGTACTAAAAGAGTTAACCTTCTTTGACCGAATAACATTGTTAAGGCATGTTGAACACAACTGAGAGGGTGGGCATACCAAAGCCTCCTCACAATATAAACAGGTTACTATTTGGAATAGAGGGAGTACCCTCTAATATATCAGAATCCTCCATAGCTTAAGCTAATAACAGCAGGACACAGAAAATAAACAATCTTTATTTCTCAAAAATGGCACCTTTATACTTCCAATGGCTGGGGCACTCACCACCTCCTGGCGACCCAGACAATACAGAGAAATAACGTCTTCTCCGACAGCCAACTCGGTCAGGAAAGAGGAAATAAAAATGAGACCACTCCGGGATGCATTGTGCACAATTCAGGACCGCCCCTGCTATGAGAAAAAGTGCGCCAAGCTGTACGCTGTGCAGCACTCAAAATGAAAGTAAACACCTGTGCGTTCTAGCCACATAACAACAGCCTATGAGCCCAATAAAATCTCACACATAAAGCAACATAATATCAAAGCATCACATTTGATTAATCCCCACTGTTCAATAATCCCCCTCAGGAGATATTAACCTATGATTCTATTAAGATAAAAGGAGCCACACTGTGACCCTGTCTTCTAGCGTTTTCAACATATGTAAAGATGTAAACGATCTTACCAGAATCCATGCTGTGGAACAGAAACACAGCTTCTCAAGTGTGACAGTCTTGTAGAATCGCTCCTGACATGGACTTGAGTGAGAAACAAGCAGGCAGTGAAACTTGTCAACACTGATTGCTTAGGAGTTGTTAGCAGGCAGTCTGGATGGGTTTGCAGAAAGACTCTCCCTGCATCTCCAGACTCTAACTTTCATCAATGCTCTCATTGAGAGGCTGACAAGACTACGTAAAACTCCAGTCCCATATCCAAGGGCAGATACCCTTCCTAAGGAACTAATCCGAAATCTTCTGACACTTATCTGCCATTCTCCTGTGATGAAAGGCAAAGAATGACTGGGGGATGGGGGAAGTGGGAGAGGTGGCACAAATAACAAGCACTACTCGGTTAGCATAAGGTTAAAAAATATATACTTATTGTTACCAGTTAAAAAGGAGGAGTGTTCCCAGACAGAGGATATACACAAAAGGAGCGCCTTACGCGTTTCACGCCCCCTGGTGGCGCTTAATCATAGTTTATGATTAAGCGCCACCAGGGTGTGTGAAACACGTAAGGCGATCCTTTTGTGTATGTCCTCTGTCTGGGTACACTCTACTTTTTAACTGGTAACAATAAAGTATATATTTTTTAACCTTATGCTAACCAAGTAGTGCCTGCTATTTGTGCCTCCTATTGCTATTTCCTGGCCTGATCCACCGCTTGTTATGGCACTCCATATTTCCCAACAGTAAGGAATGATGCCGTGGACTCTCCTTATATTAAAAAGGAAAAAACAATCCCGCCTGAGAGGTTTTGAATATCAGGTCCTGAAAGAGTCACAATTCTTGTTAGAAGCATTTTTATCAAACGCATGAGTAATGGTTTGATTGAAAACTGAAAGGTATTCATATGCATTTCAGTTCTGAGTTTTATGTCCCTTTACGTTTTCAGTAGGAAGAAATTAATTAGTGATCATTTGTTGAATTACACCTTAATGGTAACTTAGAGAGAGGAAATCTAGGAAACTTGTAAACCTTAGTTTTTAGATATAGATAGGGAATTGAGCACACTTTGTTCAGATAAAACCTATACTTGTTTTTTATTCATTTGATTATAGTGCACACAGAGGTAGACCATACATACAAAAACACACATTTAAAATATTGCAGCAATAGAACTCATATAGGTAGCTGTAAAAGTCTCCATAAAGTTCACTGTTTTAACCACGTGGTAAGCATATTATTATTCTAACAATCATCCAATATTGAATAAAGTTAGTTCATGCATGTAAAAAAGCCGACATGCTTATTATTTACACTGCAGTATTTGGAGATTTAGGAAAAGCAGCCAAAGTTCCACAGTAAATGCAGTTGCAACTGATAGAAACAGAATGGCTATGTATAAGCGTGTATGCAGGCAAAGCAGGATTTTGAGCAAGCCAAAATGTTGTATATCATATCCTCCAAACAGACAGACAAATCAACAGGAATACAGTTATGGGGCTTACGTGGTTATTTTCCTCTGGTATATAGGAAACTTTCCTCCTATGTACTTCCAAATCAGCACGGCTTTGACCTCAGCTTTTGCCGCACTTTAGGTCAGTTACTTTCACAGCTGATGTGTCACGGCTCCTACCGTTTTAGCCTGTAATTATGATCCTCTTGTCTGTGGTGAATACTGTATACTTGCAGCGGCTTGAGCTTGGCTATTTGCTTGACTCCGGAGTGCCTTTAGCAGACCTCTGGGCCACAGAGTTCACTGCTCACCCGGTCGATAGTTAGTTTTCTTTGTAGCGAAACTGCCCACTCGGCTACCAAACGGGAACTATTGCTGGTTACATTTGCAGATGCATGTTTCACCCATAATGCCTTTCATGAGTTTGGGCTTCATCAGGGCTGTCAGGTGTTGGAATTCCCCAGCCTTTATTGCATATCTTGAGGCTCCTCCTTTTTATTTTGTTACTCATTGTTTAGCTTCAGTTGGAACTCTCAATTTATATACTTCGCATACTTTTAAAAAATTAATGTAAGGGTTCTTTTTGGCTCTGAGAACAGTGGTGTCATTTTTGCTAAAGATATATTCACAATAAATGGTACATTGACATAAAGTACATCTGACAATATTTCATAAGACTTTTTTACTGGTATCCTATATTGTTCTATATCAACGCCTATATGCAGTATTTTGTTTATCTCAAACTATTTCAAGTAGGAAAGTTTCCCCTCCCCTAAAAGCATTCTTTAGAGAGATCATAGGTCACTGTAGAATATTAAGAAAAATGAATCTTACAAAAAACTTCCAAATTCAAATTTCTTGTTTAGTCCTATGGGGGACAGAGTTTCCAACGTGAACATCCACCTAGTTTTTTTTTTTTTTCATAAAAGGCATTTGTCCTGATCTCCTCTCCCTGATGTTATACCTCTATCAATTCCTACTATTCTTAGACAGTCAGGGTTTGCCGCATGTGATTCTAGGAAGTGTCAAGCTATGCTAGTATCTCTTTTAAATTGGATGTCATCATGATGCTCTCTTACTCTATCTTTTATCTGTCTTTTCGTTTTCTCCACATAAAATTTTGGGCAAGAACAAGATAAAAGATAGACTACCCCAAATGTTTCACAGTTAATAAAATGTTTAATGTAGTAGTTTCTCTTTCCTGTACTGAAACTTTTTGTTCTATGCATTAATGGACAGTACACGCATTTTCCACATGACTGGCTCCCTACCTTACTATGTGCTATAAGCCAATTGTCTGATTTCTGTGATTTGATGTAATTGCTTCTTACCAGGGAATCCTTTAAGCTGGCTGCTCGTCTTGCTGTTAGGCAAGAATGTCCCCTACTTCCCTGATTCCTTCATCTATGGCCAGATAGTGCCAGTTATCTCTCAAGATAGAGTACAAATTGTCCCATTGGCAATTAAATTTAGTTATATATCTTATTTGTGATTGTTATTTTTTATTTTTTTCTCTATAAAGTAGATCTCTGTCCATTTTTGTTGCTCTAGGTCTTTTTATTCCTTTTTTGGAATATCCTTTTTTTAGAAACCTTTTTTTCATTAGCTCAGCATGCTGCTCAAATTTTGAGCGTTATGAGCAGTTTCTTCTTAAATGAAGAAACTGACCAAATGGAATCCATTTTTTTGTTGATGAAGTATGTGCACTTGTAGCTTCTAACAATCTGTTAGTAGCCGTTGATTTCCTATAGTTCTCTGTAGTTAGTTTAGTGCCTTCCATTTTGGTTTTAATTTCTAGGAAGTTCAATTCCCTTTCACTTGCTTCATATGTAAGGAAAATGTTCCTGTCGTTTACATTTAGTATTTTTACAAAATCTCTAAGTTTTTAAATTGGACCATCCCAGAGGACTAGGATGTGGTCCACGTATCTTATCCAAAGATCTATATGTTTGTCCACAATGTCTCCATGTACTCCGAAAACATCCTCCATTTCCCATGCCCCAAAATGGAAGCATGCATAGGTGGGTGCACAAACTGTACCCATCGCCATCCCTTTTAACTGGCGATAGATTTGTTTATCGAACATGAAGACATTGTAATGGTCATGGGATATTCCTCTATGAAACCAAACTTGGCCAGTAGTCTTCTTATCCCGGTGTCAAGTGAAGTGATAGGAAATATCCCAGAGCAGAGAAAGTTTGTAAAATAAGGTAAGCAATACTCACAGAAGGCAGGGCAGTCCTTAGTAGCAATAGCAAGGAAATAAGGCAGTATAGTCGTTCAGGGGTAAACCAATAGAAGGACCAGGAACAGACAGGAGTCAGCCACAAAGGAAAATCCAACAGTATAACAGTTCAGTGGTAAACCAATAGAATGGTCAGACAAGCAGAGTTCAGCAGCAGTATATCCATCAAGTAGTTTAGGGGTAAACAGGCAGAGTGGTCAGACAAGCAGAGTTCAGCAGCTGTATATCAATCCAGCAGTTTAAGGGTAAACAGGCAGAGTGGTCAGACAAGCAGAGTTCAGCAGCAGTATATCAATCCAGCAGTTTAAGGGTAAACAGGCAGAGTGGTCAGACAAGCAGAGTTCAGCAGCAGTATATCAATCAGAAGTTTAGGGGGTGAACAGGCAGAGTGGTCAGACAAGCAGAGTTCAGCAGCAGTATATCAATCCAGCAGTTAGAGGGGGTAAAACAGGCAGAGTGGTCAAACAAGCAGAGGTCAGCAACAATATAACAGTCCAGCATACAACAACAATAACACCCAGGAGCACACTAAGTAAAACCTATACTTGGGCAGTGCATGTAAGCACTACAGGTACTTACATTATGCATGGCTTCGTGCTAAGGAGGAGACACAGATTTAAACAAGGAGCGGCATCCAGGATGGAGAGGCAGCGTGTGGCGATGACATTATCGCCGCGCACCTCTGAAGCACCGCCTGCGTCTATGGCACGGCCATAGCAATGGATTCACCAACCGCCATGTCCTATGGCAACAGTCATAGCGAGCAGCGGCGAGGTGGGGGGGTTTGATATAGCCCCCTTCCTAGGGGTTACCTCCGGGAACCAAAGTCGGTTTGGAGGGATGAGCTCATGAAAACCCTGGAGACCAAAGAAGGAGCATGCACATCACGAGCAGGAATCCAGGAATGATCTGCAACAGAGTAACCCTTCCAATGTCATGCTGCTGTGCTGTTGCACTCTTCCTGCCACCCCGCAGCCTCTGTCCATTGCCATGTGGCCGTTGCCATGGACGCTGCAGTGGCTTCAGGCGCTGGCGATGATGTCATCATCTGCTCGCCCCTCTTCTGATGCCGGTTCCAGATTCCTCCTGTGGCGTGAAGAATCCTTATGTTAGTGCCTCAGTCCATCTCACCTATGCCAAAGTATAGGTGTTACTTCCTGTGCTCCTGGGTGTTATTGTTACTGTATGCTGGCTAGATATACTGTTGCTGAACTCTGCTTGTCTGACCACTCTGCCTGTTTAACCTCTAAACTGCTGGATTGATATACTTTTGCTGAACTCTACTTGTCTGACACACTAGCCTCGTTGACCTCTAAACTGCTAGATTGATATACTGTTGTGAACTTGCTTGTCTGATTACTCTGCCTGTTAACCCCTAAACTGCTGGATTGATATACTGTTGCTGAACTCTGCTTGCTTGACCACTCTGCCTGCTTAACCCCTAAACTGCTGGATTGATATACTGTTGCTGAACCCTGCTTGTCTGACCATTCTATTGGTTTACCCCAGAACTGTTATACTGTTGGATTTCCCTTTGTTGCGATTCCTGCCTGTTCCTGGGTCCTCTATTGGTGTTTACCCCATGAATGTTATACTGCCAGGGTTTCCTTCCTATTGCCCGCTAAGGATGCCCTGCCTCTGTGAGTACTGCTTACCTCATTTTACAAACTTTCTCTAGCTCTGGATATTTTCCATCACTCCACTTGACACCAGGATAAGAAGACTACTGGCCAAGTTTGGTTTGATAGAGGAAGTATCCCATGAGCATCACAATTATACTTGGGCCATGGATCCAAAGGAGGTTGCAAAAGCGGTCCATCTTCAGGGACAGATGCTGGGAATCCATACCGTACACTTGCAGAATGTGGACTCTAAACTAGAGGCTATACCCGCTATGCTCTCCTCATTGGTTACAGAAAAGAATGCTACTCCTGTCGTTGCGCAGCCAGTCCTAGCTGCCAGTGCTGCATCCTCTTCCCCTGCTTCTGGAAACATACCCCGGATACATTTGCCTGACAAGTATGATGGTACTACTGACTGCAGGGGTTTTCTTAACCAGTGCAGGCTGTACTTTCGCAATGATCCTCACACCTTCCAGTCTCAGCAGTCAAAGGTCACCTTTATCATTTCTTTATTGAAAGACAAGTCTCTGGCCTGGGTCTCTCCCCTTCTGGAACAGAGTGCTCAACTCCTGAAAGATGCTGATGCTTTCATTACTGCATTATATTCTGTGTTTGGGACTTCTGGCCATGCTTCTGTTGCAGAGTACTCTCTCTTGGATCTTTGCCAGAGCAATAGGACTGTGGCACAATATGCCATCGAGTTTCGCACCTTGGCACTTGAGACCAGTTGAAACAGCAGTGCCCTCAAGGTGGCCTTTTGGAGTGGTTTGCATGAACACATCAAGGACAAACTACTTATTGTAATGTTCCTTCTTCCCTGAATAAATTTATAACACTTTGTATCAATCTAGATTCTTGCTTCCAAGAGAGATAAGCTGAGAGAGACAGAACTCATAGAATCCTTCCCTCTCATCCTCTTACTCATTGTCTCTAGACTATACACTACCCCTTCAGCACCTCCAGTTACCTCTGTAGAGGAACCCATGGATCTCTCCTCCCTCAAGCCCTCTGAATCCGAAAGACAGAGAAGAAGGAGATTGTGACTGTGTTTCTATTGTGGTTCTAACTCACACCAGCTTAAGAACTGTGATATTCTGCCGGGAAAAGCCAATGCTTAGAGGATAATATTGGGTTACCTCTAAGCGTGAACACTACTAAATCCCCTCACTCCTCTCGGATCCTGGTACCCGTTACCCTTCAGAATACTCAAGCCTTTATTGATTCAGGGGCAGCTGGAATTTTCTTGATCACCGTTTTATGATTCAGGCAGGCTTATCTCTTCTGTACAAAAAACAATGTCTCAAGATAACTACTCTGGATGGCACTTCCCTTGGATCAGGTTTAATCCATTTTGAATCTTTTGGATGACGTCATTTAAAGGAACCTTCATTCTTCTTTAGTCATCGGAAGAAGAGGATGCTCTGCGCCGGATGTCTTATAGATGGAGCCGCTCCGTGCCGGATGGATGGATGAAGATAGAAGATGCCTTCTGGATGAAGACTTCTGCCCGTCTGGAGGACCACTTCTGCCGGCTTGGATGAAGACTTCTCCTGGCATTGTTGAGGACTTCTTGCCACTTCACTGAGGACTTCTCCCGGCTTCGTTGTGGATGGATGTCGTCTCTTCAAAACTGTAAGTGGATCTTCAGGGGTTAGTGTTAGGTTTATTTAAGGGTTTATTGGGTGGGTTTTAGTTTTAGATTAGGGTTTGGGCAATTGAAAAAGAGCTAAATGCCCTTTTAAGGGCAATGCCCATCCAAATGCCCTTAGTTTTTTTTAGATAGGATTTTATTTGGGAGGTTGGTTGTGTGGGTGGTGGGTTTTACTGTTGGGGGCGGTGTTTGTATTTTTTTTACAGGTCTAAAAGAGCTGATTTCTCTTTGGGACAATGCCCCGCAAAAAAGGCCCTTTTAAGGGCTATGGTAGTTTAGTTTAGGCTTGGTTCTTTTTTTTTATAGGGTTATTAGATTAGGTGTAATTAGTTTAAAGATCATGATACTTTATTTTTTTATTTTGTGTAATTTAGTGTGTTTTTTTTTTGTAATTTGGTAATTGTATTTAATTTATGTAATATATTTTAATTGTTAATAACTATTTAGTAACTATTCTACCTAGGTTAAAATAAATACAAACTTGCCTGTAAAAATAAAAATAAACCCGAAGCTAGATACAATGTAAATATTAGGTTATATTGTATGCTAGATCTAGGTTTATTTTACAGGTAAGTATTTAGTTTTTAAATAGGAATTATTTAGTTATTAATAGTAGGGTTTTATTTAGATTTCTTTTAAATTATATTTAAGCTAGGGGGTGTTAGGGTTAGACATAGGTTTAGGGCTTAATAACCTTTAGTATTATTGTGGCAACGTAGGGGCGGCACAGATTAGGAGTTAATAACTGTAATGTAGGTTGCGGCGATGTTAGGGGCGGCAGATTAGGGGTTAATAATATTTAATATTGTGTTTGCAATGCGGAAGTGCGGGAGGTTTAGGGGTTATATGTTTATTATAGTCACAGCAATGTCCGGAGCGGCAGATTAGGGGTTAATAATTTTATTATAGTTCTTTGGCGATGCGGGAGGGCCTTGGATAGGGGTCTAATAGGTAGTTTATGGGTGTTAGTGTACTTTTTAACACTTTAGCTTATGAGTTTTTGCTAAGCTTCTGTAGCGTAAAACTCATAACTACTGAGTTTAGATAATGCGTTAAGAATCTTGCGGGATAGGCTGTACCCGCTCACTTTTTGGCCTCCCGAAAAAGCTTGTAATATCGGGCGCTATGGAAGTCCCATTGAAAAAAGACTTTACCGCAAATAGGGTAAGTTAATTTGCGTTAGGGCCAAAAAAGTTTGCGGTACAGCTGTACCTACAAGCAGAGGTAGTGAAAAAGCAGACGTTAGTGAAAAAGCAGCGATATAACCCATAACGCTGCTTTTTTACTCATAATGCAAAACTCGTAATCTAGCCGATAGCTTTTATTTTTATTTCATAGGTAAGTTTGTATTTATTTTAACTAGGTAGACTAGTTAGTAAATAGTTATTAACTATTTAGTAACTACCTCGTTAAAATAAATACAAACTAAGCTAACAACCTAACATTACAAAAATAAAAAACCTACAAATTACCAAAAAATAAAAATCACTAAAATTACAAAAAAAATACAAAAAAATAACAAACGAAATATCTCTAAAACAATAAAATTATTCTTATTCTAATACCCTTTAAAAAAAACCACCCCAAAATAAAAAAGCCTAATCTAGAATAAACTACCAAGGGCCATTAAAAGGGCCTTTTGTAGGCATTGCTCTAAGTTAAACAGCTCTCTTTACTTGGAAAAAAATAATACAAAGACCCACTAACATTACAAACCCCCCTAAACCCACAAATAAAAAAAAACTATCTAAAAACCTAAGCTACACATTGCCCCTGAAAAGGGCATTTGTATGGGCTATTACCCTTAAAAGGGCTATTTAGCTTGTTTAAAAATAGCCCAAACCCTAAACTAAAAAACCCACCCAAAAACCCTTAAAAAACCTAGAAACAAACCCCCCGAAGCACCCCCCCCCCACTTACAAGTTTTTGAAGTCCCGCTTGAACGAACCTTTATCCAGGTGGCGGAAGTCCTCATCCAGGCAGGTGAGAAGTCTTCATCTAGGCGGTCTCTTCTATCTTCATTCAGGCGGCGAAGTCCCCTCATCCAGGCGGCGAGAGAGTCTTCATCCAGGCGGCTTCTTCTATCTTCATCCAGGTGACATCTTCTCTCTTTATCTCCTGGTAGCGCGGAGGGGTCCATCCTGAAGACATCCGGCGCGTAGCATCCGCCGTAATACTGAATCTTCTCAATGCAAGGTACGCGATCAAAATGGCGTCTCCTTGCATTCCTGTTGGCTGATTTGATTTTGGAAATTCAAATCAGCCAATAGGATGAGAGCTACTGAAACTCCTATTGACTGTTCAAAACAGCCAATAGGATGAGAGCTTCTGAAATTCTTGGTTGTTTAAATTAGTTTATTGCGACTGTGGGAGGCTTTTGGTTTAGGGGTTAATTAGGTTTATTTAGTATATTTCGTTGGGGGGCTTTCGGTTTAGGGGTTAATAGGTTTATATAGTGGCAGAGAATTAGGGGTTAATAACTTTAGTATTAGTGGGAGCGATGTGGGCGGACGGCAGATTAGGGGCTAATAATATTTAAATAGTGTAGCGATGCGGTAAGGGTGGCGGTTTAGGGGTTAAGAAACCTTTATTATAGTGGCGGCGATGTTGGGGAGCGGCGGAATATGGGGTTAATAAATTTTATTGTGGCGGCGACATGTCTGGGAGCGGCAAGATTAGGGGTTAATAACTTTAATATAGTATTTGCGATGCGGGAGGGCCTCAGTTTAGAGGTTAATGGGTAATTTATCGGTGTTAGTGTACTTTGTAACACTTTA
>NC_069505.1:239374401-239384401 GCF_027579735.1 Bombina bombina | reverse complement strand
AACATAAAACTTGCCACACGGGCAGTTTAATAAATACACGACATATTTCGTGGTGCAAGTCAGGAAATATCTGATGTTATAGATTTTGTTACTTTCTGGATGGTGGAACTGGGAGCCGGTGAGCATCCCACTACAGGTCACGCAGCTGATGCATCGATAACAGCCCTTTTTCTTTGTTTTTAACCACGTTTGTGAACCACCATCTGGGTTGATGTCGGCCTTTACCAAGATATCTCTAAGGTTTTTGCCCCGTCTGAAACCTATTCTTGGTGGTTTCCAATCTTTGAATGGTAAGGTGTTGTCTGCTTCTATTAGTTTCCACTCTTCCTTCACCATTCTCGTTAGTGGTACTACTCCAGGGGAATATGTGGTCACAAAAGTCAATTGATTGATGTTGTCAGATGATGTAATGCCTGTTGTGTCTCCCGTGTTTAATGCTTGAGTTTTCATATCTCTTAACTCATTTGCTTTGTATCCCCTCTGGATAAAACGTTTTGTCATCTCCTGTAGTTGTTGTTCACATGTTGTTTCATCCGTGTTGTTTCTAATTACACGTTGGTATTGAGCCTTGGGAATGTTACGGATGAGGCTAGGTTGATGGCAGCTTTTCGCATGTAATAATGAATTGCGGTCAGTTTCTTTACGGAATAGCGTTGTTCCCAGTCTGTCTTCTACTTTGAACACTCTCACGTCCAGGTAGTCCACACTGTTGTTGTTAACTGTGTGTGTAAATTTAATTGGACTTGCCAATGAATTAAGATGGTTAATCCATTCTAGTAGACTGTTCTCGCTCTCACTCCATATTAAGAACAGATCGTCGATGTAGCGACAATAATGTCTGATGCGATTGTCATCATATACTTTCATCAGGATTGACTCATGTTGAGCCATGAACAAATTGGCAAAAGGTGGGGCCACATTTGACCCCATTGCTGTCCCTGAAATTTGTTTGTAGAATGTAGTATCAAACAAAAAATAGTTCTCTGTTAAGCATAGAGTGAGCAGGCCAACAAGTACTTCTTCAGATGGACCAATATATACCGCTTTTCTTAAGGTCTGTATAACTGCCTTGGTGCCTTCATGGTGGGGAATTACAGTATATAGGCTTGACACGTCTAAGGTGACCAATAAATCTTGATCAGTGATGTCCCTTAAATTAGTAATCTTCGTGATGAAATCCTGAGAGTCCCGTATATAGGATGGAGTTAATTTAACAAGAGGTTGTAAATAGAAATCCACAAACTGGGCTAAAGGCTGAAGTAAAGACCCTCTAGCCGAGACAATGGGTCTCCCCGGTGGTTGTTGTGCATTTTTATGAACCTTAGGTAAGGTATATAATAGGGGAATAAGTGGATGTTCTCGACGTAAGAAGTTGTAGTCATCTTGTGTGATCAGACCCTTATTTTTATACTCAATCAAAGTTGTGTCAATTCTCCTCTTTAATCTTGAAGTGGGATCCCTATCCAAAACTAGATAGGTATTTGTATCTCTCAACTGTCTGAGAATCTCGGATTTGTAGTATGACACGTCCATGATCACAATAGCCCCACCCTTATCTGCAGGACGAATCACGATTGAAGAATCTTCACTTAAAGATTTAAGGGCCAATCTCTCGTCTTTTGTTAGATTGTCTCTTATTGACAGTTTGGTCTGTCCTTTGATGTTATTAGAAAGAAAACCAGTGAAGGTGCTGATAGTAGGGTTATTTGAGGATGGATCAAAAGACCCTTTTGCTCTGAAGTCACTCCTTTGTTCTGATTGGTATTGAAATATTCCTTTAGTCTAAGATTTCTACTGAACCTCTGACATCAATGTACAGATCAAATTCATTGGTTTTCACCGAGGGCACAAAAGATAAACCTTTGTTTAACAAATTAATTTCAGTCCTCAGATAGTATACGTGAACCTGATGTTAAATACAATGTTATCTATGTTCTCCGTTGTTGGTGGTATCGGCGGGCTATGGCCTCCCCCGCCTCGTGTGTGGCCTCCGCCTCTTCCTAAAAAACGATGTGCAGATGGATGTCCAGCCTAATGGAGGTAATGCTGCTGCACTTGAGTTAGAGGACTCCCAATGTCCCCTGTACCTCTTGATCTCGTAGTAAACGCCCCTATTGGAGCCGACAGTATCCTCAACTTGAGTCTCAGTTCCTGTAGCTATCTCCAGAGCTCGTGTCTACAGTGGCTATGGGACTTCTTGGTGAACCGCCGGTCCCTCCTTGGCCTGTGTGGTCTCCTATCCTCTGGTGCTACCACTACATCTATAGATAGATTTGTAGGAATAATCTTGAGTGACTGTATGTAGCTTTCGATTTTAAAGGCAATGAGATCTTGTTTATAGGTCTTAATCTGGAGGCTTAATTTGTTTCAACCAATCCGTGTTGGTATCGGATTCTAGTAGTCCCCTGTTTTTCTCGTTCAAATGTTAATATTTCAATTTTGACTTCTTTCAAGAGGCGACCAACCTCTCTGATGACAAGTAGCATAAGGTCGAATGAACATTTATTTAGAATTTTGCACCAATTGATGCAAAATTCGTTATTAGACCTGCCAATAGTGGGGATATTCCTTATTCTGAAACCCCTCGGGATCATTCTCTTTTTGTGGTAGTCTGATAGATATGCTCCATGAAGATTTAAGTCAACTTCTCTCTGTTTGAGCTTAATCAATGTATTATACATTGTTTGTAATGATTCCTCCACTTGTTGCTCCTCTATGGAGCCAAAGCGGATCAGTTCTGCGTCCTCGTCAGTGAAAGTGAAGATATCCTCATCCTTATCTTCCGACAGCGTGCCACTAGGATTTACAGCAGTCTCTGTGTCCATAATGTCCATGTCCACTCTGTTGGTCATTGTCAGTTCTCACAGTATGTCAAATGGTAGTATAGCAGGGGGGGGAAGAAGTGATTCAGGTATAAAACAACCCTGTTGTGGGTGCACTGCACAAGGTTTCAAATTTAGGCAAAAAATTGGTGTATGCGCACTCTCACCAACGTTCAGCAACTACCAGGGTGCTATACGGTGTATGATAGAAAAGCAAAAAAGAAAGCACTCACAGGATTTTCATCAAAAAGTGACCAGAAATTTAATGTAGTTTGTGACGTTTCGGGACACAACAGTCCCCTTCCTCTGACAAATAAACACTGAACAAAAGCTGCCCTTAAATAGGCTCCCAAATACACTCCCCCTCAGGTTCAGGCCCAATCAGGCTGATAATTACACACACCCATTAAGTGACCAATGAAAAAACATAATCCAAATTGTGCATGTGACTGTATAACGTTATTGGAAAAAAACTTTAAAAACACATTCCATTTGGATCCCAATGCTATTAGTCATGCCCTCTAGTGAAAATAAACATCATATGTAATTATCAATCGTCTAAATAAATGCAAAAGATCATAAAATCATCTATTGTTAATCATCCATCAAACATTGGATTACAAAAAACTCACTTGTTAATAGATTCCAATTCGTCATTCCTCTAGCTCCTGATCCGCCCCTTGTTGCCAGGGACGCAATCAGACTGCAAGACTATAGCCATCAACTAAAGTTACAGATCAGCCCCTGATTACTAAGGCACACAGACTTCGGTCTAATTCTAACCCTCAATCCAAATGCGCATCATCACACACAATAGCGCATCTACTCCTGAATTCCTTATTGTCTGCATCTTTCTGGATACTCTGTGCCCGATCGCCCTTGTGAAAAACTAACAAGCATGTAAACATAAAATCGTCCAATGGCTAGATGCCATGTAAAAAATGGGCGTATGTAAAGGAGCGTGTATGCCTCAGTAGTAGATATGCTAATGTCTAATGCATCATCTGCCAGTAAGCCAATAGCAAGGAGCCACGATAGAAAATTAGGCGTATACATAGAGGCTTGCCTTTCTCAAACGTAAATACACTGACATCCGATACATCGCAACCACAAGCGAAAACCCAAAATGAATGGAAACAAAAATCACAACAACACAAAATGCCCCAATGCATAAGCCAACACCAGCACACACCGCTCCAATCCCTCTGTGTACCGGTGACAGCATCATACACAGCACAATCGCAATGTCCAAATTGTCAAGATGCACATAAAGCAAAAATCAGCCACATCCCGTGCAACACACCCCCGGGTGCACCCAACTAAACTTATAGCTATGATTTTACCTCTAGAGCACCTATTTGGTGTCCCGCATATTTAATATGTATTCTCAAATATTGCCATCTATAAATCAGTGAAACAAATCAAGCCAATCACTAAAGGACTAGCCTACTAGGGCGTGTTATTAACTCATAGTGCCTAAAAAGTGAGTCTATTGCTCAAATCCTAACGAGAACTATTGTCACTTAAAGATTATACAATCCCTGTCTAGGAAAAAAGGGACTGAAAAAATTGCAAAAATTTATTTAAAGGATATTAACACATCTGTCTAAATGTTTGAACCTAAAAATTATCACCCAAAGAGTGCATAAACCTAAAAATAAGTGAATCTAGAAAATAAGTGAATCTAGAAGATAAAAACATATATCCCCACATGTCAACCACACCATGTCTTTGCCCCAATCTCGGGCATCCAACTGTACCCCCAAAGGGAAACAAGGGGGGGGGGGGAAAGAAAGACAAAAAAGGGGCTACATCATGTAGGGCATGACAAAACTGCAGAAGGATCCAATAGGAATCGTGTAATCACTCCATTGGAGTGATACACCACACGTACAATTAAAATAAAAACCGTTTAAAAACAAAAATTTGCACATGGAGAAACTGACAAAGAGCCAATATTACCTATTGAAAAAATATCAATATATTCTAATCAAAAAAGATCAATATAATCTAATAAAAAAAGACAATTATTCTAGAAAAAGCAGATATGTTACAGCGGATTATCATGGACTCTCACCAAAGCAATGGAATCACATAGGGGATTCCTAAATAATCAAAAATAAAAATAAAAAATAAATAAAAAAGGCCAAAAAAGTATAAAAACTAAGTCAAAAATAGAATCTATAGAAAAAATCAAAGAAATCAAAAAAATAATAATAGTAATAAAAAAATAAATCATAATAATGATGACCAAAAACTGAAAATATATGCATTAGAATCAAAAAACAGGCCAAAATTTATAACAATGGATCAGAAATAGAATCCAAAACAATTGAAAAAATTGAAAAAATTAAAAAAATTTTTGAAAAAATTTTGAAAAAATCTGCTGATAATGGACTCATGGACTCTCATATACGTAACAGTGGGATATCATGGACTCTCTCAGAGGCATAGAATCTCTTATGGGATTCCTAAAGAATCAAAAAGACCAAAAAAAGTCAAAATCAAAGATCACAGAAAACATTGCCATCCAGTGTGGGTATTAAGTCCTCTAGGGTGTATAGTCCCCAATTCATAGATCCATCTTGATTCCTTGCGTAGTAGGAGATTAACCCCTATTGCCCCCCTCTCCTAGGGGACTGGTACATGGTCAATGAGTCTAAATCTCAAGTCGTTGACTGAATGCCCCGCCTCCAAAAAGTGTCTCGCCACCGGTTGGTCCGCCTTTCCATTCGTATTGCCAGTCTGATACTAGATCTATGATTGGCCATCCTGGTTTTGGCATCATCTGTCGTCTTACCAACATAAAACTTTGCCACACGGGCAGTTTAATAAATACACGACATATTTCGTGGTGCAAGTCAGGAAATATCTGATGTTATAGATTTTGGTTACTTTCTGGATGGTGGAACTGGGAGCCGGTGAGCATCCCACTACAGGTCACGCAGCTGATGCATCGATAACAGCCCTTTTTCTTTGTTTTTAACCACGTTTGTGAACCACCATCTGGGTTGATGTCGGCCTTTACCAAGATATCTCTAAGGTTTTTGCCCCGTCTGAAACCTATTCTTGGTGGTTTCCAATCTTTGAATGGTAAGGTGTTGTCTGCTTCTATTAGTTTCCACTCTTCCTTCACCATTCTCGATAGTGGTACTACTCCAGGGGAATATGTGGTCACAAAAGTCAATTGATTGATGTTGTCAGATGATGTAATGGCCTGTTGTGTCTCCCGTGTTTAATGCTTGAGTTTTCATATCTCTTAACTCATTTGCTTTGTATCCCCTCTGGATAAAACGTTTTGTCATCTCCTGTAGTTGTTGTTCACATGTTGTTTCATCCGTGTTGTTTCTAATTACAACGTTGGTATTGAGCCTTGGGAATGTTACGGATGAGGCTAGGTTGATGGCAGCTTTTCGCATGTAATAATGAATTGCGGTCAGTTTCTTTACGGAATAGCGTTGTTCCCAGTCCTGTCTTCTACTTTGAACACTCTCACGTCCAGGTTAGTCCACACTGTTGTTGTTAACTGTGTGTGTTAAATTTTAATTGGACTTGCCAATGAATTAAGATGGTTAATCCATTCTAGTAGACTGTTCTCTCGCTCTCACTCCATATTAAGAACAGATCGTCGTTGTAGCGACAATAATGTCTGATGCGATTGTCATCATATACTTTCATCAGGATTGACTCATGTTGAGCCATGAACAAATTGGCAAAAGATGGGGCCACATTTGACCCCATTGCTGTCCCTGAAATTTGTTTGTAGAATGTAGTATCAAACAAAAAATAGTTCTCTGTTAAGCATAGAGTGAGCAGGCCAACAAGTACTTCTTCAGATGGACCAATATATACCGCTTTTCTTAAGGTCTGTATAACTGCCTTGGTGCCTTCATGGTGGGGAATTACAGTATATAGGCTTGACACGTCCTAAGGTGACCAATAAATCTTGATCAGTGATGTCCCTTAAATTAGTAATCTTCGTGATGAAATCCTGAGAGGTCCCGTATATAGGATGGAGTTAATTTAACAAGAGGTTGTAAATAGAAATCCACAAAACTGGGCTAAAGGCTGAAGTAAAGACCCTCTAGCCGAGACAATGGGTCTCCCCGGTGGTTGTTGTGCATTTTTATGAACCTTAGGTAAGGTATATAATAGGGGAATAAGTGGTACGGTATATAATAGGGGAATAAGTGGATGTTCTCGACGTAAGAGTTGTAGTCCATCTTGTGTGATCAGACCCTTATTTTTATACTCAATCAAGTTGTGTCAATTCTCCTCTTTAATCTTGAAGTGGGATCCCTATCCAAAACTAGATAGGTATTTGTATCTCTCAACTGTCTGAGAATCTCGGATTTGTAGTATGACACGTCCATGATCACAATAGCCCCACCCTTATCTGCAGGGCGAATCACGATTGAAGAATCTTCACTTAAAGATTTAAGGGGCCAATCTCTCGTCTTTTGTTAGATTGTCTCTTATTGACATGTCTGGTCTGTCTTTGATGTTATTAGAAAGAAAACCAGTGAAGGTGCTGATAGTAGGGTTATTGAGGATGGATCAAAAGACCCTTTTGCTCTGAAGTCACTCCTTTGTTCTGAATTGGTATTGAAATATTCCTTTAGTCTAAGATTTCTACTGAACCTCTGCACCATCAATGTACAGATCAAATTCATTGGTTTTCACCGAGGGCACAAAAGATAAACCTTTGTTTAACAAATTAATTTCCAGTCTCAGATAGTATACGTGAACTGATGTTAAATTCAATGTTATCTATGTTCTCCGTTGTTTGGTGGTATCGGCGGGCTATGCTCCCCCCGCCTCGTGTGTGGCCTCCGCCTCTTCCTAAAAAAACGATGTGCAGATGGATGTCCAGCCAATGGAGGTAATGCTGCTGCACTTGAGTTAGAGGACTCCCAATGTCCCCTGTTACCTCTTGATCTCGTAGTAACGCCCCTATTGGAGCCCGACAGTATCCTCAACTTGAGTCTCAGTTCCTGAGCTATCTCCAGAGCTCGTGTCCTACAGTGGCTATGGACTTCTTGGTGAACCGCCGGTCCCTCCTTGGCCTGTGTGGTCTCCTATCCTCTGGTGCTACCATCCATCTATAGATAGATTTGTAGGAATAATCTTGAGTGACTGTATGTAGCTTTCGATTTTTAAAGGCAATGAGATCTTGTTTATAGGTCTTAATCTGGAGGCTTAATTTGTTCAACCAATCCGTGTTGGTATCGGATTCTAGTAGTCCCTGTTTTTCTCGTTCAAAATGTTAATATTTCAATTTTTGACTTCTTTCAAGAGGCGACCAACCTCTCTGATGACAAGTAGCATAAGGTCGAATGAACATTTATTTAGAATTTTGCACCAATTGATGCAAAATTCGTTTATTAGAGCCTGCCAATAGTGGGGATATTCCTTATTCTGAAACCCCTCGGGATCATTCTCTTTTTGTGGTAGTCTGATAGATATGCTCCATGAAGATTTAAGTCAACTTCTCTCTGTTTGAGCTTAATCAATGTATTATACATTGTTTGTAATGATTCCTCCACTTGTTGCTCCTCTATGGAGCCAAAGCGGATCAGTTCTGCGTCCTCGTGCAGTGAAGGTGAAGATATCCTCATCCTTATCTTCCGACAGCGTGCCACTAGGATTTACAGCAGTCTCTGTGTCCATAATGTCCATGTCCACTCTGTGGTCATTGTCCAGTTCTCACAGTATGTCAAATGGTAGTATAGCAGGGGGGGGAAGAAGTGATTCAGGTATAAAACAACCCTGTTGTGGGTGCAACTGCACAAGGTTTCAAATTTAGGCAAAAAATTGGTGTATGCGCACTCTCACCAACGTTCAGCAACTACCAGGGGTGCTATACGGTGTATGATAGAAAAGCAAAAAGAAGCACCCACTGGATTTTCATCAAAAAGTGACCAGAAATTTAATGTAGTTTGTGACGGTTTCGGGACAACAACAGCCCTTCTCTGACAAATAAACACTGAACAAAAGCTGCCTTAAATAGGCTCCCAAATACAAACAACCACCGGGAGACCATTGTCTCGGCTAGAGGGTCTTTACTTCAGCCTGTAGCCCAGTTTGTGGATTTCTATTTACAACCTCTTGTTAAATTAACTCCATCCTATATACGGGACTCTCAGGATTTCATCACGAAGATTACTAATTTAAGGACATCACTGATCAAGATTATTGGTCACCTTAGACGTGTCAAGCCTATATACTGTAATTCCCCACCATGAAGGCACCAAGGCAGTTATACAGACCTTAAGAAAAGCGGGTATATATTGGTCCCATCTGAAGAAGTACTTGTTGGCCTGCTCACTCTATGCTTAACAGAGAACTATTTTTTGTTTGATACTACATTCTACAAACAAATTTCAGGGGACAGCAATGGGGTCAAATGTGGCCCCATCTTTTGCCAATTTGTTCATGGCTCAACATGAGTCAATCCTGATGAAAGTATATGATGACAATCGCATCAGACATTATTGTCCGCTACATCGACGATCTGTTCTTAATATGGAGTGAGAGCGAGAACAGTCTACTAGAATGGATTAACCATCTTAATTCATTGGCAAGTCCAATTAAATTTACACACACAGTTAACAACAACAGTGTGGACTACCTGGACGTGAGAGTGTTCAAAGTAGAAGGACAGACTGGGAACAACGCTATTCCGTAAAGGAAACTGACCGCAATTCATTATTACATGCGAAAAGCTGCCATCAACCTAGCCTCATCCGTAACATTCCCAAGGCTCAATACCAACGTGTAATTAGAAACAACACGGATGAAACAACATGTGAACAACAACTACAGGAGATGACAAAACGTTTTATCCAGAGGGGATACAAAGCAAATGAGTTAAGAGATATGAAAACTCAAGCATTAAACACGGGAGACACAACAGGCATTACATCATCTGACAACATCAATCAATTGACTTTTGTGACCACATATTCCCCTGGAGTAGTACCACTAACGAGAATTGGTGAAGGAAGAGTGGAAACTAATAGAAGCAGACAACACCTTACCATTCAAAGATTGGAAACCACCAAGAATAGGTTTCAGACGGGGCAAAAACCTTAGAGATATCTTGGTAAAGGCCGACATCAACCCAGATGGTGGTTCACAAACGTGGTTAAAAACAAAGAAAAAGGGCTGTTTATCGA